>NC_143133.1:21072727-21224242 GCF_059928025.1 Delphinapterus leucas
ATATTTGCTCCTTGGGCAATCTCATCAACTCCCATAGCTCCAATCACCTTCTGTACATGTAACACTCCCACACAAATATATTTCCAGTCCAATTCTCTCCCCTGGGCTTCAGACTCTTCCATAAGATTGCTTACTTAAAGACAGACATTGCCCTATATTCCATAACTGAGTCATTGGTTTGGCAGACATTTAATTCCATAAACCAAAATCCCAGTCATCATCCTTGATAACTCCTTTTCCCTCACCTCCCGTACTCAAACTTTCATCATTTTTTGACCTATTTTCTTTCTAAATGTGCATCACACATATTCACTATCAATTAGCATCCACATATTCCATTCTAAACTCTCTCCAAGCTGTCTGCATTGTAGTCACAGTAAACTTTTTGCAGGCCCCAAATCTTCAGCTAAAAACTTGTAACAGACTTCCTGTTGTTCTGAGAATAAAGAACAAAATCCTTAACATAATCCAGAAGTTACAAAATACGTGGTTTGGTTTCCACCCATCACTTCAGGCTTATATCATAACACTCTCTATGCCTTTCTCTCAGCTTTTCAAAAAGCCTTGGCTTTTTCAGCTATAAGGCCTTGTACATGTTAGAATAACATCTGTCTCACTTCCAACCCACCCATCAGCCATTTGCTCTTGCAGAACTGCTACTTTCCTTTAGAGAATTTTTTTTTTATAGTTACGTATTTGTTAGTGGGATTATTTAATACCTCTCTTTGTGAACAAGAAATTAAGAAACTTCTTTTGAGATCAGGAACGGTATCTGTTTCTTCTCACTATTGTTTGTTCACAGCCTAGGTAGTAACTCACAAATACTGGTTTACTATGGATTTCACTTTCTACTTTATATACGATATTATTTTTTTACTGTGATGGTCACTTTTGTAACTAAAAATGAAAACAAAAAGAAAACAGTATTAACAAGGAAAGATGTAAACAAAGAAGAACATGAGCTTTGGACTTGAGAAGAGCCATCCTTAAGATAGTTATAGCTTCAAATTTATCATCTGTAAAATATTAAGTAAGCGACACCTATATAACAAGACAGTTTAAAACGCTAAATGAAATAATGTGTACAGACTTGAGGGCTTCACATAAAAACTGCTCAATAAATGTTAGTTCCTTTTCAATTTTGAGAAGCTGAAAGGCAACACTGTTTCTGTATGAGGAAAAAATGCTGGAATAATCTATCAGTTACTTGAGCGGGCAGATATGTCCAGGGTAGGGAATAAGTTTAGTGAGGTGATAAATGGAATGAAGTATTAATAGTGAGGTCCTCTGAGATGAATACTGAGACTGGTCTTAAATTTTAAAAAATATATTAAAATGATGTTGTTGAGACTAAGAGAACATATGCTCCAAATTTACAGCTACTAAATGCCAAACTGAAAGAAATATACCTAAAGTGGTATAAATGCGTCAGGAGTGGTCTGGTGATTTTCAATTAGATTGTATATGTGGAAAAGTTTCACACCATGTGTAAAGGATGATGGGCTAGAACATTCATCTAAGAGCAAACAAAGACTTCAAATCTTTACTGAGAACATCAGTGCAATATATAGACTTAAAAACATCCAAATGACAGAAAGCAAAAAGGCTGATATTCACAACAAAACAAAAACCATCCTGCTCATACATGAAACAGCTTTTTTCTGTACCTGGAAGACTTCATACAGTACTGTGTTGGCAAAACTGAGCTGCAAAACACTCAGAATGTAAATCAGTTTAACCTTTCATGAAGCAAACTTAACAAATATGTATGAAACACCTTTAGAAAAAGAAACCCTTTGATTTTTTACAGTACTTTATCCTAGCACATAACTAGGGATGTATATCCTAGGATATCACTTCAGATTTTATTGAACTGTTGTTTAAAACATTGAAAACTTAAGGGAAATATATTTTTCAATGTATTTTCTTTTTAAAATTTTATATATAACTTAAATTTAAGATACATTATTATTAAAGAAAATGTGACAATTTAAATAACTTCTTTTAAAACCTGTTTTAAATATAATGTGAAGACATGATTGTGTGATTAATACTGTTCTTTTTTTTGTGTGTGTGGTACGCGGGCCTCCCACTGCCGTGGCCTCTCCCGTCGCGGAGCACAGGCTCCGGACGCGCAGACCCAGCGGCCATGGCCCACGGGCCCAGCAGCTCCGCGGCATGTGGGATCCTCCTGGACCGGGGCACAAACCCGTGTCCTCTGCATCGGCAGGCAGACTCCCAACCACTGCGCCACCAGGGAAGCCCAATACTGTTCATATTTTTAAAGTAGCCACCATAATACCTAAATGTGGACATATCTCAATTATTTACTGACTCATTTTCTTCTTCATTCAATCACCATTCATTCAAAAAGCATTTACTGTATATCCACAACAAACCATTGCTTAGTGAGTATCACATTTAAGCAAAGGGTGTTGGCACATAACAGAATACACTACTCTGGAAACCACATTCCTATCCACCATATTCAGTGTTCAGACAGTGTTAACTTAAACTTTGTAAAATTCTCTCGTTCTTTGACACCCTTTTTTCTGTGCTTCACAGTGACCTACTGGTCACAGTGTCTCCCTCTGGTAAAGGTCCAATGTAAAACTTTGGTTATCAATTTTCTTAAAAACATTCTTAAGACACCCAATCTTCTTGATTTAATTTTTTCATTATATTCAACACTCTTTAATCATTTATCAACAATCTTTTTTATTACTTAACAAGTGAGAGTGCTAGCTACTGTATATCAATTAAATTAACTTGGTCTTCGAAAGTAATGCTATTCCTTAGAATTTGGCATTAGGAATAACTTTTTTTCTTAAATATCTAAAGTGCTACTGACAGGAAAATATTTTGAGACTAAGTATAAACTGTTTTATATGGTAGAGAAATTCTCATGGTTTCCACAGGCCTGTGGCTGGGGCAGGGAACTGGGAATCACTAGTAGATATTTCTTTCTCATTGTCTAAGCCTGCTCAGGTTATTCAGTGTCTGTACTGGTACAGCAGAGTCAAGAGCATAACTTCTTCCTCACCTCTGTGACCCCTTCATTCTTCTCTTTTCCCCAACAATTCCCTATTTATTTATTTATTTATCTATTTTTTGTGGTACGCGGGCCTCTCACTGTTGTGGCCTCTCCCGTTGCGGGGCACAGGCTCCGGATGCGCAGGCTCAGCGGCCATGGCTCATGGGCCCAGCCACTCCATGGCATGTGGGATCTTCCCGGATCGGGGCACAAACCCGTGTCCCCTGCATCGGCAGGCAGACTCTCAACCACTGCGCCACCAGGGAAGCCCAACAATTCCTTTTTTAAAAGGCTCCTAGTTGCCTCTTTTGAGATTTCTGCCTATCTTTGTTGAAAAAATTCCCTCTTAATCTGTGATGGAATAAAATGAAGCATTTAGCATCAGCTAGATTTAAAAAGCAAAAGAAGACATAAAATTCAAAATGTGATAGAACAAATAACAAATATCTCTACCTATACACATATACACATCTTTCTTTAATTCTTTTCTGCAAAAGATGTTAGTATATGTGAATGAATGATTCCTTTTAAGCACCACACACTAAAGTGAGTAAAAATGACATTATTTTAATTTAGATTACTATTTTATATAGAAGCATATTAATAAAAGTGATAGTAACTGAGACAAAATTTCACTATTACAAAATGCACAGACAATAGATGATAATTTAATATTGAAGTGTCCACCTTATTTAGTACTTGATATTTCTCTTAATATTTACCTGGTTAGCCACCACTGCGTATAAAGACATAGAAATAGAAAAGCAGCGGGAAGAGCTAAGGAAGAGATGATCCAAGTGAGAGAAGCACCATAGGAATCATTAGGAAAAGCAGGAAGGAAAGAAAGGAAGTGAAATCTAGTTGGAATTTTAAAGACATGGGTATGTAAGGTATGAAATATAACATATTCTACTAAATTAGGAGTGGGTTAAAAAAGAATTGAGATCAAGTTAAGGAACAGGGGATATAAAGAAGTAATAAAGATGTCAAGAAATTCAAATTCAACATCCTCAATCTCTAATGCATTATGATACTCCCAGCATACAAAGAAGAATATAGCAGTATCCTGGCCTTCAAAAGGAGCTTACAATTTTATTGAGAAATAATTCCACTTAATGAACGATCTGTGTACTACACACATAATCAAGTACTGAAGAATAATTCAATGCAAATTGAGAACATAATGAAGAACTAGATATCATAACAATGCATGCTGAAAGGCACTAACATTCCTCAGCCAACGGTTGTGAAGTAGAGCCCAGGAACGGGCAATTTTAACAGACACCCAAGTTAATGTTGACACAGCTTGTCCAACACCAGAATTTGAGAAATAAAAATGTCAAAACTGCTATGAATGATGAAAAGAGGAGAGAACTAGGTTATTTACACTGACATCTGTGGAGAACAATCTATAGCAAAGTAAAAGCTGTAAGGTTTGAGAATGTATTTTTCCAAGGCCAGAAATTACAATCTTTATGTGTTTTTAAAACTCTTTTATTATATCTATGATCATCTTTCAAAAATTCCTAATCTTTCAAATGTTAATCTCAGGAATATTAGCACTATTAAATTTAAATGGTGCTTATAAACATACTATGGAAAGTGTTTATCTTTTATTTTTCTGAATAAAACATTACAGTAAGTTAATGAGGGAAAGAATCACTTTTGCTGGAAGTTTATAAACAGAGCCTCATTTCTGTCATTTTTTTGTGGTCTTGCCTGGAAATGACAGTCTTAACAATTAAGATCTCATTCCATCCCTGCATCTCTACGATTTCAGTATTGTTGTTATCTCCACACCATGGTTTGATTCCACAAAGAAACCTAGAGCTTTAACACCTCACTTACACCAATGGACAGATCAATCAAAATGAAAATAAATAAGGAAACAGAAGCTTTAAATGACACAATAGACCAGATAGATTTAATTGATATTTATAGGACGTTCTATCCAAAAACAGCAGATTACACTTTCTTCTCAAGTGTGCACGGAACATTCTCCAGGATAGATCACATCTTGGGTCACAAATCAAGTCTCAGTAAATTTAAGAAAATTGAAATCATATAAAGCATCTTTTCTGACCACAACGCTATGAGATTAAAAATGAATTACAGGGAAAAAAAACATAAAAAACACACACATAGGAGGCTAAACAATACGTTACTAAAAATCCAAGAGATCATTGAGGAAATCAAAAAATACCTAGAGACAAATGACAATGAAAACATGATGATCCAAAACCTATGGGATGCAGCAAAAGCAGTTGTAACAGGGAAGTTTACAGCTAGACAAGCCTACCTCAAGAAACAAGAAAAATCTCAAATAAACAATCTAACCTCACACCTCAAGGAACCAGAGAAAGAAGAACAAACAAAACTCAAAGTTAGTAGAAGGAAAGAAATCATGAAGATCAGAGCAGAAATAAATGAAATAGAAACAAACAATACAATAGCAAAGATCAATAAAACTAAAAGCTGGTTCTTTGAGAAGATAAACAAAATTGATAAACTATTAGCCAGACTCACCAAGAAAAAGAGGGAGAGGACACAAATCAGTAATATTAGAAATGAAAAAGGAAAAGCAACAACAGACACAGCAGAAATACAAAGCATCCTAAGAGACTACTACAAGCAACTCCATGCCAATAAAATGGACAACCTAGAAGAAATGGACAAATTCTTAGAAAGGTATAACCTTCCAAGACTGAACAAGGAAGAAATAGAAAATATGAACAGACCAATCACAAGCAATGAACTTGAAACTGTGATTAAAACTCTTCCAACAGGGGCTTGCCTGGTGGCGCAGTGGTTGAGAGTCCGCCTGCCGATGCAGGGAACATGGGTTCGTGCCCCGGTCTGGGAAGATCCCGCAAACTGTGCAGCGGCTGGGCCCATGAGCCATGGCTGCTGAGCCTAGTGTCCGGGGCCTGTGATCCGCAATGGGAGAGGCCACAACAGTGACAGGCCCGTGTACCACAAAAAAAAAAAAAAAAAAAAAAATCTTCCAACAAACAAAAGGCCAGGTCCAGATGGCTTCACAGGCAAATTCTATCAAACCTTTAGAGAAGAGCTAACACCTATCCTTCTCAAACTCTTCCAAAATATAGCAGAGGGAGGAACACTTCCAAACTTATTATATGAAGCCACCATCACCCTGATACCAAAACCAGACAAAGATGTCACAAAGAAAGAAAACTACAGGCCAATATCACTGATGAACATAGATGCAAAAATCCTCAACAAAATACTAGCAAATAGAATCCAACAGCACATTAAAAGGATCATACACCATGATCAAGTGGGTTTTTCCCAGGAATGCAAGGATTCTTCAATATATGCAAATCAATCAATGTGATACACCATATTAACAAATTGAAGGAGAAAAATCATTGATCATCTCAATAGATGCAGAAAAAGCTTTTGACAAAATTCAACACCCATTTATGATAAAAACCCTCCCGAAAGTAGGTATAGAGGGAACTTACCACAACATAATAAAGGCCATATATGACAAACCCACAGCCCACATTGTTCTCAATGGTGAGAAACTGAAACCATTTCCACCAAGATCAGGAACAAGACAAGGTTGCCCACTCTCACCACTATTATTCAACATAGTTTTGAAAGTTTTAGCCACAGCAAACAGAGAAAAAAAAGATATAAAAGGAATCCAAACTGGAAAAGAAGAAGTAAAACTGTCACTGCTTGCAGATGACATGATACTATATATAGAGAATCCTAAAGATGCTACCAGAAAACTACCAGAGCTATTCAATGAATCTGGTAAAGTAGCAGGATACAAAAGTAATGTACAGAAATCTCTTGCATTCCTATACACTAATGATGAAAAATCTGAAAGAGAAATTAAGGAAACACTCCCATTTACCACTGCAACAAAAACGATAAAATACCTCGGAATAAATTTACCTAAGAACACAAAAGACCTGTACGCAGAAAACCATAAGACACTGATGAAAGAAATTATAGATGATACAAACAGATGGAGAGATATATACCATGTTCTTGGACTGGAAGAATCAACATTGTGAAAATGACTGTACTACCCAAAGCAACCTACAGATTCAATGCAACCCCTATCAAACTACCTATGGCATTTTTCACAGAACTAGAACAAAAAATTTCACGATTTGTATGGAAACACAAAGGACCTCGAATAACCAAGGCAATCTTGAGAAAGAAAAACGGAGCTGGAGGAATCAGGCTCCCTGACTTCAGACTATACTACAAAGCTACAGTAATCAAGACGGTATGGTACTGGCACAAAAAAAGAATTATAGATCAATGGAAATATACATCAATGGAACAGGATAGAAAGCCCAGAGATAAACCCACGCATATATGGTCACCTTATCCTTGATAAAGGAGGCAAGAATATATAATGTAGAATAGACAGCCTCTTCAATAATAGTGCTAGGAAAACTGGACAGCTGTATGTAAAAGAATGAAATTAGAACAGTCCCTAACACCATAAACAAAAATAAACTCAAAATGGATTAAACACCTAAATTTAAGGCGAGACACTATAAAACTTAGAGGAAAACATAGGCAGAACACTCTGTGACATAAATCACAGCAAGATCCCTTTTGACCCACCTCCTAGCGAAATGGAAATAAAAACAAAAATAAACAAATGAGACCTAATGAAACTTAAAAGCTTTTGCACAGCAAAGACAACCATAAACAAGACGAAAAGACAACCTTCAGAATGTGAGAAAGTATTTGCAAACGAAACAACTGACAAAGGATTAATGTCCAAAATATACAAGCAGCTCATTCAGCTCAATATCAAAAAAACAAACAACCCAATCCAAATATGGGCAGAAGACCTGAATAGACATTTCTCCAAAGAAGATATAAAGATTGCCAACAAACACATGAAATGATGCTCAACATCACTAATCATTAGAGAAATGCAAATCAAAGCTACAATGAGGTGTCACCTCACACCAGTCACAATGGCCATCATCAAAAAATCTACAAACAATAAATGCTGGAGATGGTGTGGAGGAAAAGGAACCCTCTTGCACTGGTGGTGGGAATGTAAATTGATACAGCCACTATGGAGATCAGTGTGGAGGTTCCTTAGAAAACTAAAAATAGATCTACCATACAACCCAGCAATCCCACTACTGGGCACATACCCTGAGAAAACCATAATTCAAAAAGAGTCATGTATCACAATGTTCATTGCAGCACTCTTTACAATAGCCAGGACATGGAAGCAACCTAAGTGTCCATCAATAGATGAATGGGTAAAGAAGATGTGGCACATATATACAATGGAATATTACTCAGCCATAAAAAGAAACGAAATTGAGTTATTTGTAGTGAGGTGGATGGACCTAGAGTCTGTCATGTAGAGTGAGTACATCAGGAGAAAAACAAATACCATATGCTGACACATATCTATGGAATAAAGAAAAAAAAAAGGTTCTGAAGAACGTAGGGGCAGGACAGGAATAAAGACACAGACGTAGAGAATGGACTTAAGGACACGGGGAGGCGAAAGGGTAAGTGAGACGAAGTGAGAGAGTGGCATGGACATATATACACTACCAAATGTAAAATAGATAGCTAGCGGGAAGCAGCCATGTAGCACATGGAAATCAGCTCAGTGCTTTGTGACCATCTAGAGGGGTGGGATATGGAGGGTGGGAGGGAGACGCAAGAGGGAGGGGATATGGGGATATATGTATACATATAGCTGATTCACTTTGTTATACAGCAGAAACTAACACTACATTGTAAAGCAGTTATATTCCAATAAAGATAAAAAATTAATTAAAAAGAAAAGAACACTGAAAGCCTAACATGAAAGAGATCAAATCTAAGGCTAATTGTGTGCTCTGAGGATTATGGCTAGATGTTAATCACCACTCTCACTACTACTCTACTTCTCAAGCCTTTTCCACCTTAAAGTGCTAAAATGTGAGTGAATGGATTCTACACTGATACAATGTGAATACTACATATATTCTATATAGTATTCCAACAGAGTAAATTGGTACTGTATTTAGACATTTCTAAATGTTACCATAAGAAATGACGACAAATAGATTAAATTCATTAATCATTGATAGGTTAGTAATTACACTTAAACACCTGCGGATTTTAATGGAGATTTGAAGGCTCTTTTATTATAACACAAAGATTTTATAGCTGCTTTAATTCTTTTAGCCAGAGGAGGGTTATTAAAAATGTTTAAAAATTCCACTAGTGATTATTGATCCCAGTTATCAATAAGGAATTTTGTGTAGCAGAGTTTCTGTATACTTCTTATATGTGACCTGCTTCAGAAACACAAGGGGTAATTATCAAAAATTCAGATTGGGGGCTTGACACCAGGTCTACTTACTCATCATCTCTGGACTGAGACCAGTATCTGCTTTATAATAATCTCATCAGGTTGGTCTTTGGACAGAGGAGTGTGAAAACCCATGATGCAATGTATGGGTGGGCACATGCAGAGGACGCAAGAGTGAATGGTGTGATCCTGCCCACTGGAGTCTTTTGAATATTTTGGTGTCTGGACAAAATTAGGCATAATAATTACTCTTAGTAAAAGAAGTTGACATTTCTTCAGCATCAATGTAATCATTATATTATCATTTTTAAATGGTTCTAGATTTCTCCTATGAACTACTGGCCTAAAGGAATTTCAAAACCTAATCCCAGGATGCACCACTGTGTACCAATTTCTCTGAGCTCTGAGACTCTTCTAATTATGCATTAGACATGTTAACATCTTTTTCTTCACACATTTTTAATATTTTTAAACACCAATTTTCTAAAGGCAATGTTAATCCAATCTATTATGTTCAGATCAATAGCAAATGCTTTAAAATCTTCTAATTATTTCAACCTTATTTTCATTTTCCAAAGTAAAATAATATTTTTTCCAAGTCTGTAACTATAAAGAGACAATAAAGTAACATTTGAGTCAGAGACAGAAACAGGAATGTTGAGTAAGAGTTTAAGGAAAAGAAGATATTTTGCTTGGGTGAGATACAGACCCTTAAGAGATTGGATGGGAGTCCATCTTCTCTAAAGAACAGCTCCTTGTATGAAATTATTGAGTAATGAGAAAAGACTAGAGTTAAATAAGGCAGAAAAAGAAGCATATGTAACATGGGCCATCGAGTTCAGGAAGACAGTCGGAAGTCCATGCTGTGTTGTTGAGAGCTGTGCCTCAGAGAGGTGATCGGCTAATGGTAACAACACCTTCATAGGTCAGAAGACTGGTTAGAGGTAAGGTGAGTTTATTTCAGAGAAGAACACTGCTTCGCATAGAGTAGGCATGAAAGAAACATCTGCTGAATGAATGAACAGACAAATGAAAGCCGAAGCCCCACTCAGTTTTGGGGTGCAGGGCAGCTGGCTTCCATTGACACACTGATAAGGGCAATGTGGATTGCAAGCTCTCCTCACTATTCTCTGGGGTGTTAGGGGCCAGAAAAGGAAGCTGTAAAACCGTGCAAAGGAGAATGTTAAGATTTGGCAGAAATGTGTCCAAAATGATCTTTGGACTTTGGATAAAAGAAGCTAAAAGATGCAGAGGCAAATGGGGTGGAGAGACTGGGTGAACAGGATCAAAGTTGAATCGCTAGGTGCTAGGATAAGGCTGTAGTAGAGGAGTCAACAAACAGGTGTTGACGATCCTCACGGACAGGACATCTGTGGCTGTGTGACTATAGCTGGTTATTTCTAATATAAATCCCTGTGAGCAAATCACGTCCATTTAAAGTCTATGGGACTTTACTCTTATTCTTCTTCCCTCACTCCTCCTCTTCCTCCCCTTCTCTCCTTCTTTCTTCTTTGCATTAACCCTCCTTCTCTAGTCTCCTCTCTTCCTTTAACATGAGTTTAAACTTCTTGAACAATTTTGAATCCTATGCTACGTGATGAAGAATCAGAAATGAATAAGACACAGCCCTTTGCCATACTCTAAGACACATGTTTTTGTCAGTATCAGAGCATGAGTGGGGGACACAGGAGAGGTGAGAGGGACCTATGTCCTGCCACCACACCTGACTCACTTCTCTAAGTGTGGATGTGATTCCCCCACTATCCCCAATGCCCCAATGTCTTAGTGATGGTGGGAACTACAGCAGAATCAGGACCAGTGTCACTGCTTATGGGATTGTGCAGATTATCCAACCAGTGGAGCATCCTAGCATGGGGGTACCCACAAGAATCACATGTTTTTCTGATCCACTAGCTCATTCTACCTGCCAAGCTTTGCACCTATGGTGTCATCTCTCCAGAAGGATGTGACTTCGCGAACAAGTTTACCCAAAGAAGATGGCTTTCTCTATTCACATGAAGGTGTCACTGTGCTAGAGGCAGCCCTGGGCCCCCTGAACCACCAGAACCTTAAAGAAACATGAGCTCCCCTGAAATCACAAATGCAAGAGGCTCATCTGTATAAGAGATGGACAATGTACTTGCTTCCATGGAGCTCACATTCCAATTATGTGAGACATGTACTTACTACCATGAAGAAAGTAGAGTAACAGAATAGAACTGACTGGTGCTGGGGTGCTATTTGAGATGTTCCCATATAGTTTCTAAGCTGTAGATATTGAAAAGCAGTGAACAAAGCAAAAATGTAAAGAAGCAGCACTCCATGCAGAGGAAAATCCTACAGTATGAACTACTCAAATTACGGAATAAAAGTTTACTATTCTATTTACTGGGGCACAGTGATGAGTCACAAATTCATCAAGATAAATAGAAGAAGAAAGGTAACCTCAGATGGCTGTGCTTTGAAGGGACCTAACACTAGCACCTCAAACTTCCCCTTCATTCTCTGACTTTCCCCTAAAATCAGATCTCTTATAGCTATTTTCATGGATACCTAGATACAGTATTAAACCTAAGGAATATTCTGGAGTATTCTGTAATTGTGATACAATTACATTGCATATACATGACAAAAAGATAAGTAGATAAGGCGTTTTAGCCAGTAGACAATCAGGCAAGTACAGCAGTAGACAGTGGAGGAATTAGATAGATGATGGAGAGCAGAAGCAGTCAAATCACTTCACCTCTTTTTTTGTATTTGTTTTTGTATTAAATATAACTGACCATTCTATCTCACATGAAAATTATCTTGGGTAACAATAAAAAGTACTAACATATATTCTCCTATTTTGGAGGCCATCTGATAGATGTAGCCTAAAAATATCTACAAAACTGTAATTTTATTTTTATTTATAACAATTTTTTGCTGAGGCTTAATGAGAATGTTGATGACAAATAATAATTAGATACATTTCCCCCTGAATGCCATATCATTTCAGAAAAAAAGGTAATAAATTCAAAGATATTCCTATATCTAGGTATGTTGTATACATATTCAGGGGAATAAATTATATAATGTGTGAGTTCAGGAAACTATAGCAAAGGAGGAATATGGCTCTGAGTGACACAATCATTGAAAATAATATTAGAAAGAAATTTGCTTAGCCAGTAGTCAACAGAAACTTTGATTTTCCAAAATCCATCCAACATATAAAGGTATTTATTGCCCAAATTCTATAGTATTCTTGGGATATTGTTTCAAGACCTGGTGATCATACACTGAGGCAAATGATATGCTTGTGAGTTGAGAAATGCAATATACACACAAATATATATTCATCTTTTCTTGGTAAACAAATAAGTTGGATATTAAATACATCACATTTATTATTTATTTAGCATAATTCTATATTTCCAGTACAACCTGACATTGCATCTATCTTTTGTTTGAGATTTTATATATTTCAGTTATTGAATCAACTATGGGAAAAGCAAGTGTGTCTCCACCTTCACTATGAAAACTGGAACAGGAAAATACATAACACAAGACAGCTTTCATAGACTCTGTTATCACATACTGAATCTGAGCAGAACCCTGTGGGGTTCCTGGGCACGAAAGTCTTTCTGCATCTCCAGTTCCTTGTTTGTAGCCAACACACTCCAGCCTCCATGACCTTCCCTTAGTCCCAAAGGGCATATTCAAACAATTGCTAATCAGGGAAGGGAGGGGATGCAGAGACAAAGGAGGAGCTGCCAAGAAACAATAGTGCAGCCTTGGGGCAGGGCCCTGGTTTGCCTCAAGGGATACACATAACAATATCTTTGAGCTCTTTATAGAACTAAAACCCCCAACAAATGGAGTTAGCATTCTTCATTCCAGAGAAGACCACCTGAGGTCAGATTAAAGGAATCAGAGAAGCTCATCAAGAGATAACCTGAGACCAGATTAAAGGAGTGCAGGCCCTGCACACACCCTAATCTTATCAACAACCCCACCCATGAACCATTGCTATAAAACTCCTCACCAAATCCTCCCAGGTTGGGACACACAGTTTTTCAGGGGCACGAGTCCTCTGTGTCCCCCTTTGCCTGGCAAAGCAATAAGGCTATTCTTTTCTACTTCACCCAAAACTCTGTCTCTGAGATTCAATTCGGCACTTGCACAGAGGCCAAGTTTTCGGCATCAAATTTGGTGCCCAATGTGGGGCTGACCTGGGGACAGTCAAGGGGGGTTCCCCTGGCTTGATTGGACACCCTGAGGTTTTCTCCATGCCAGCCTCTTTCCAGAGAGTGGAGGGTTGGAGAATTCCTTTAGAGGCCAGATAGCCTGGACCCCTGCCTAGAAAGGCTGAGCCCTGGTCTTACCCCATCCACCATCCCAGCAATTGGAACTCCGAGGCAGGAGTAGACAGCAGAAGAGGGACCACCCTAGCATTTGCTGAGGCCCTCTTTGCCTTGAGGACATCCCTCTCTTCCTCCTGGCCTGGACTGCCCTGGATTTTCGGCATCAATATCTGGAAAGTCCTGGGGTAGGGTGGCTTTCAGCTTTGGCTAATCCAGTGGCTCAACAATAAAATGCAGTGTTTTTCATTAATATCACTTAGAGAATTTGAAATGAACAGTAAGCTATAGTTAAGGTTCAATAGCCATTTCCCCATAGTATCAATCTTTTTTCTTTTAACCTACTTAGGCCTCTGGTTTTGTATTTGAACATAGCAATATTGATTTCTTTTTTGACCTTTGAATTAATCAACCCAAAACAGTAGAAAAGATTTGAAACAGCAACTTAACAAATATTAAATGCCAATCAACTTTCTGGAATTTTAAAACATTTAAACATCAGACTTTAAATTAGAAGCACTTGTAACATTTTTTCCTTCTTTTAGTTTTACTTTATTGTCCCCTTTCAAGTATTTTCTTTCTCAATATGTACCACTCCAACCTATTCCACATGCAGGGCTCATGTGCTCACATGGGGCAAAAACGATTTTTCACCCCATCTGCTTAATCTGCAATACTGCTGACAAATGTAGAGACAAACATAAATGCCTTCACCAGCACACATGCACTGAAATGATGTAAAGTCACACTCAGAAGTTAGTGTTAAAAAAGACTTTGGGGAAATATACACTTGGGAAGAATAAACTCATTTATTAATAAAAATAAATTAATAAGAAACTATTATATACCTCTGTTTCAATTAATACTAATATTAAGCTATTAACTTTTTATTGATCTCACCCCATTCATACCTTATTTGAGTTCACCTAGCACACCATCACAGATTAGTGTCATTGTAACCACAACTGTTACTTCCATGTAATATTTAAGGGCTCCTGAGAAATACTTAAGGGTTTGCCCACTGGCTGGATTAAACTTCAAATTATTTAGCCCAATTGAAAATCCCTGTATATTTAAATCATACAATGTAATACCTGGCACTAAGTAGATATTTAGTAAATATTTATTCCCACTCTTCCTCTTTTTTTCCACAATGTAGTGCCCCTTCCCTTCCTTCATTCTTCCCTCTTTTTCAACCTCTCTCTTTTTAAAAAAAAAATTCCTTCAATAGCTAATGCCTTACAGCAATGCCCTACACTTTATTCCCTTCATCAGCAGTTTTCAACTGGGGATTTACATTAGAACCACTAACAGAGCTTTTAAAACATTTCAGCTCTGAAGATTCTGATTTCATTGATATGGAATGAGGGTTGCTCAATGGCATTTCTTAAAAATTCCCAGGAGATCATAATGGTTTCAGAAGAAAATACTTGTGACATGGTTATAGGACAACTAGAATAGAAAGACTCAGTAGGTGCCAGGGTGAACATTTCTACCCCAATCTCAGTAAGTAAGGAGTGACGATAACTCTTTCCAGGAGAAATAATATGATTTTTGAGAGGGACAGGAGGGAAGGACACACTAACAGCTGAAAGAGGCAAGGGAAAAGGAGGAAAAGGAAAAAGAGTTTTTATATAAAGTGGAAAGGATATATAGAAACATGCGAAGTTTGGAATTGCCTAGCTAGGTAAACACGTTGGAAAATAATGGGATAAGAGGCTAACAACATAAGCAGTCTGAACTTGGTGTGCCAACCTAAGTGGGTGGATCTTATCCTAAGAGATTTATTTAACAGGAGGTTAATAAGATCAGATACACATTTTGGAAATATCATCCTGAGAAAATTATGGATGGGATGAATTGAAGGGCATCTACAGTAACATCAGGAAGGCCAGTCAGGATGTTCCTGCAATAACCCAGGCAGAAAACAAAAGAATAGGGATGAAGGGAAGGATGAGACAAATAGTTTAAAAGGGGCAAAACACTGAGAGGAGTCAAATATATCTTCAAGGTCTAATGCTCGATCAATTAATACAATAGTATAGCCCCACTTAAGTATGGACAATACAGCATGAGAACAAACTTTGGAAAGAGGCTAATGACTTCCGTTTATAGAAGTTGTGTTTAAATGCCTGAAGGATAACCAAGTGGAAAGATAGGCTTAGCAAGCAGTAGATTTTACTGATCTTGATCTCCAGAAAATTCTGAGCTTAAGATAAAACACAGGAGTCATTTAGTAGGGTAAGGAATCTCTGTTTGTGGAGGAAATTCCTCAGGGAAAAACATTTATATTGAAATGGAAAGAGAAGCAAAGTCAGAGACCAAGTCACTAACATTTAGTTCCTTATACCCACAGATGTGTGCTTCCCCTTCTTTGTCACTGGAAAGTGGGTGTCTAGCCAGAGATTACTTCCCCATGCACTTAGGAGCAGCTGAGTAACTGGTTCTCATCCATGGAATATGAGCAGAAATTGCGTGTGTCATGCCCAATCAAGGAGTTCAAGAAGAATGTATTCCTTTTTGTATTATTTTGAAGTAAAGTTGATGTACGGTATTATATGTTTCAGTTGTACAATATAGTTGTTCACAATTTTTACAGGGTATACTCCATTTATAGTTATCATAAAAGATTGGCTATATTCCCTATGTTGTACAATATATCCTTGTAGCTTATTTTATACATAATAATTTGTACCCCTTAATCCCCTACCCCTATGCTGCCCCCACTTTCCTCTCCCCACTGGCACCTACTAGTTTGTTCTCTATATCTGTGAGTCCATTTCTTTTTTGTTATATTCACTAGCTTGTTGTATTTTTTAGATTCCACATATAAGTGATATCATACCGTATTTGCCTTTCTCTTATTTCACTTGGCATAATTTTCCTTCCTCTACCTTATTTCAAATAACGACAGGATCCTAAAGGACACAGCCATACAAGGAAAGGTCCCTTGGTCTCTGAATAACCAGAGTGGAAAGACATCAGCTTTGCACTGTTACATGAGCAAGAAATAAATGTCTCTTGTTCTAAGCCACCAAAATGATCACAAAAAAATACAATGATTCTTTGTATCATATTGCTCACCAGATCTAATCTCTCCTTTCCACCCTATTTATACAAAACCTGTTCCTCCTACAAAGCTCAGTTCAATTTCTTTCCTTGTATGAATTCTTTTAATCATGGTAACCATCAATGATGATCTCCTCTTCTGAAATCTTAGCGTGATTTTTGATCAGTCATTTGGCAAATGATGTTTCTGACATGTATTATAATTTTAATTGTCTTTTCATGTATTTTTGGTTTATCTTTCTCTCTGGGATAGACAATCAGGCTTGCATTTAATATATTTTTCATTTTTTGAAAAAATGAAGTATCTCTTTCTCCATTTAAAAAAAAACAAATTCTAAACTAAACTCCAAAATAAAGAAGAAAATGGAGGAATTTTTGAATTTTAATGTTGATTGAACAATTATATAAAAGTTGTATGTTTGGCAAAGGAAGTAAGCCTGTCTGTGTTTCTGCTTTGAATAATAAGGATTATAATCTAGGAGAACAATAAGCTATGGAACCAACTATATTTCCATGTTCTTTAATCAGCCATCTTCAGCCATCCTGAGCTAAATCCTTTATTTTTGAAATAAGCATAGAACCCATTAGATATGTTACCAGCTGTTGCACTCAGGTTTTGATTTTGTAAACACTGACTGAAATTAGTAGTAAATAATTTACATTGTTTTGTGTTATGTATATTTTCCTTAGGCTTACTGTCATTATACTTTCAGGCAAGTAGTTTCATTCTCTCATAAGATTATGATGAAATTTGATATTATATGAAACATTATCTTTCAAAACCTAGCAAAAATGTGCTTTGTGGTATAATGCAAAGTGTTAGATTTCTCCAGTTCTGGGTTAATGCTTGGAATTAGGGGTGGAAGACAGAGCATTCTGTCCCCTTAGGGCATAAGAGTGGACTTTCTATGCCAGGTCTCACCACAACCAATAAGCTATCATCTCTGAAAGGCCCTTGGCTTGTAGCCCAACAAGTGTTTTATTCCCAAGTATGCAACTAAAAATAAATGATTCTATATCTTTATTTCTCATCTATTAACTGCATGGCAGACTATAGAGCTAATTTGTTACTCTACCCTTTTGGAAAAAGAAAAGGTGATAAATGTTTTAATTAGATTTCTTTTTTAGAAGAAATCGTTTCTGCAAATGTGAGTCTGTGGAAATCATGCCTAAGGGACAGAATTAGGAAAGGAAAATATTTTTCTAGAAAAAGCATCAAAGTGTTATGACCATAGCCCAAGAATGATGAGACAGAAAGAGTATGGGTTGTTTATGACCACACTGCCGCAAAGGCTCTTATTCCAAGACAACTTCAGTGAACAAGAATAACGCGTCAGATGATACTTTTAGAGTCTTTCACTGCTTCTACTGCAATATTAAATCTTTATTTGACTTTGTTATTTGTCACACAGGAGTCGGTACTTCAAAAGAAAAATGGCATAACTTTCAAGTGGATCTTCTGCACACGTATTCTCCCTAGCAGTGTGCCAATGTGTTTGTAATCAGGGTGTAGCACTGCTCACCCTCCTTGTGCTGTTACCCCAGTGTAGGAAGGGAAAGCAGGACATGAAGCAGGGTCAGCCACAGCTTTTCCCGTTTTTCCATCCACAGCATCTGAAATCTAGTGATCAGAAATAATGACTGGGGCTAAGTATTTTTAAAATGAGCAGAAAAAAAAAGCATTGACCGACAGATGCTCTTATTTAGAGTTCCTGGATCATTATAACTTAAAATGATTTGAACACACAAATACCAATCAGCACCATCTGATGATGGTGTTAATAAATCGGTTTACTGAAAATTAGTTGTTTATCTTCTAAGTTAATAGCTAACAGGGTTTCTATGATCCTAAGCATACAGATTTTTCTTTTAAGATGAGATCTATGCTTAGATTTGAATAAAATTCATAGGTTTATAGTAATAAAAATTCTAATGTTAACTTTTTTTCTAATAGAAGTGAAGCATTGGAAATCACTTATTAAAATGAATTCCCAAGAAACCTCACATCTGGTAACTGAATATTGCTTACAACCACATTGGAAGTATCTGTCTCATAATTCCAGATCATTTCATTCTAAAAACTGGGAAAAATTAATACCCCTTAATCATCCAGTAGGAAAACATATTCTTAACTTCTATCAGTGTTTTTGAAACTTTAAAAATCTGCAGGCCACTCAATGGAGGATACACATGCAGACATAAAAATTTTTAATTAAAAAAAACAACCCCAACAGGTTTATCATGCCTTTTAATGTAAAAATTAAATATATTTTAGAAGTAAAATTAACAATAGCTTTTTAAAATCGTGAGAATGACATCATTAGGAATCTTCCAGCAAGATATTTGTTCAGGTTCAGTATAAAGTACTTTGGACCAAGAATCAAGTTCTACATGTAATGTAAGTTAGAACAAATGTTTTTTTCTACCTCTTTATTTCTACTAAATTAGAAAATTCAAAGTCAAGATGTAGAGCAGGAATAGGGATAAGTATTAAAGGAGAAGGTGTTTAGCATAATAGTTAAGAGACTGGAGCCTGATTCTGTCACTTTATGATGTGTGTGTCCTCGGGCCAGTTTCTTGACCTCTCTGCTTGCTTCTTCAGCTGTGTGATGAGGACAATAATAGTGCCTAAGTCCTAGGATTTTGGTGGAAATTAAAGTAATTAATACAGATAAAAGTATCAGAAGAGTGTCTGGCACAAAATAGGAAATATTAGTTTTTATTACCTGTTGATTTTGTTAGATCAGGATCAAGGCTGAGCCTCTGCATGACAGGGTGGCCACACCAGTGGTTTATAACCCATGTCTATTCTACTTGCTCAGGCCCTGGGCCATAGGCTGTTGAATATTTTTCAATATCACCCTTGGAAAATTCCTATATATTCACATAGGGCATGGATATAAATATTATGGAAAGATTCCACATTGCACACTGCTCATTAGCATTCCAGTGACACTAGATAGATAAGCACTTAAACGCCAGGTGTTTGTAAGTTTCAAAATAGAGAAGTAGGAAAAACGATTCCTGATCTACTTATTTAATAAGTTGTTCTTTGCAAAGAGTTATTGCTGTTCATTTGATGAATTTGAATGTAGTTTAAAAATATATTCCAAAGAATTTTTTTCTCTAAAAAGTGAATAACATCATTTATTCAGAGAAAATTTTACTCCACCCAGTTATCTCACACTTTGTCTTTTAAAGAATTATATTATTCTGTACACTAAAAGTCAAGTTATTTTGTTCCTGAGTGTTGGGTTCAAGTTATTTCTGATATTATAAGTTTATTTAGCCATATCACTTGAGTAAGTCATCTGAATTAAAGAAAAGAGCTTCCTGAAATTATGACATGAAGGAAAGTTTCAAAATTTATTTATTGGGTGGAAAACTCATGTCTGTAATAGAAGGATATTTCTGTTAGGAGATCTATTAAGATAATTCAGCATATTAGTAACTCATTAACACAGGTATTATTATTATCCCCATTTTACAGATGAAGAAACAACCATGGAGAGGAATAGTAACTTGCTTACAACTAGTAGCTGAGCCAGTATTAAAACACAAGCAAGTTTGACTCCAGTGATGATACTTTTAAATACCACAATTAAAAAACCTCTTAGAAAAGAAATGATTGTCTTTAATCATTTCTTTTCTCCAATCGCACAGAATCCTGTGGCAGGAATATCATGCAGGCCAGCGAAGTTCTCCTAGAACGGGACTGATTGTGAAAGATCATGCCCAAGCTTTGTTTCCAAAATTGAAGAAACTTGAATAAATAATGAACTTAATAATGATCTCACCTTCTGCTAATTTTAGAGAATTCTACTATGCTGCAGTACAATATTGAGCTTTGAATACCTTAACACAGTCACTTCTTGAATATATGAAGTTATATTGATAGCTTTTTTTAGATTAATATTATAAGAACAACAGTGAGAGAAAACATTTAAAATGGGATGAGATTAATCAAAACCAATGGCATTAATCCAATGGCATTGGCGTAATTGCCATGCTTTTATGAGATGGCCAGGAAATTACCAATAAGAAGCAAAGATAAGATTTTGGCTGTGGCCAATCATCAAGTTTTTGGCCTTTTGAAATCTGAACTCCTAGCTAAAGAATATGAATGTATTCTTCTTTAGGTAACTGTCTATGGTTTCCAAGGCAATATAAGAATAATTTTAATAATTAGACAGGAAAATGCATGCTACATATATGCATTGCACTTCTCTGATTGGCTCAAAGAGGAATGGAATGGGGATTACAAATCCAGCCTCTCAATTTAGAGTAAATTAACAAAAATATTGACTTTTCAGTCAAGCAAATCATTGTATGAAACTAACTGGTAACAGATGCTATTGGCTGCAAAAAAAAAAAAAAAAAGTATGAGACTCTAACCATGCAAATTACAGTCCAATTAGAATCAGACCCTAATAGGTGCATGCAGAAAACATTTTTGTGCATTTGATGCACTTCCACCCAGCACCTTCTTCTGCTTTCTTGTGCAGATACCCAGACCTTGGTGTCCTCAGGGTGAATACTGGGAACTGAGAATATTCAGGTCTCTGAGATTACTGGGAACATGGTTAACCAATTTCTTTATCTTAACCATAAATTTTATGGAACTTACTCTACTTCAAAAAGACTTTAGTAAAAAACTGCTCACTTACTGTACCCAATTTGGATTCATGGAAAATTTCAATAGTGTCCAGGTATATCAGAGACACTTAAATATCATCATCCAAATTCCATAACATGTATTTGAATGAGATCAAGTCTTAACTAAGGATTTTATTCCATCAATAAAATTAGGGGAAGTAGAAAACCAGTACTTTGGAACAGGGAGGAACAAACATGTAGTATCATGTCCTAGCTTAAGTAAGAAGTAAATGAATAAAACATATTCTCTTAGCTCCCAATGCCACCTAAAACGTATGTCTGGAATACACAGGTAACGCCATTTTACACTCCCACCAATTATACACAAGAGTCCTAATTGTTCTACATTCTTGTTAGTAATTGATGTTGTAAGTTTCAAAAAAATTTTAGCCTTTCTAGTAGGTGTGGAGTAGTATCTTATTGAGCTTATAATTTGTACCTCCTTAATGTGTAATGACATTAGGTATTCTTCGCGTGTGATTCTTTTGGTAATTTTTTAGTTACAGGTTTATCCTCCCCTCTACGACATTATGAGCTGCTCAAGGGTAGGAACTTAATCACTGCTGATTTATTTTGAGAAAAAAACTTTATCTTCATATATAACCTTCTATCCCATTCTCCTCATATATCACATCTTTCTTAGCTATTCTTCTCTTTACATGTCACAGTCTTCTGCCTTCGGGATTCTTTGGAGAAGGTAAGAGAACTCTCTAGCTTAGGTGCTAAATTACCATCTGCAGCCCGCAATCTTCTCTCATCTAATTCTACTTCCAGATTTTACTCAACAAATGAAACAATGGTTAATTACAGTTGGAACAATAAAATGCATTTGTCAGCCTTGTGATGTTTAGATTATTTATTTAAATAATGCAAAAATATTCAATTCATGATTGATTTTTACAAACTGTCAAAAATACTTTATCTAAAACTCAGGGAATTCTTTATGCTGTTCTTCTTCTGTTTTTCCATGTTCCACTGTTATAGATATTAATATTGCAATTTATTTCAAAATGTTCGGGACAAAAATCTCAGGTTTAAGATAAAGACTTCTATAATGTAACTACTTCTTTAAAAGCCTCAATTTCTTTATGACATAACAAGTAAGACACAGGTGCAATGTAATCTTATTTGCCAAAGAGTAAATTTTTTAAAAATATTGCTTCTGCATTAGGATATTCAAACACAAATATTTTCTAAATAATCTATATAAAATAATTGGTATTTCTATCCTAAAATGTTATCAGAGTCACTTTCACATTAGTCTTTTGTATACACCAAGTGAACTGCTGGGCTTTTAAAGAGGTGCTATTTGTTCTAAGTGTGTGGGGATTAGAGCTGCTGAAGAGCTTTGATCTCCAAAAGCAAACATAAAGATGCTGAACAGCACTGGTAAATCACCCAGACCAGAGGAAGCAGAAACAATCACACCCCAGATGTCCTTTTGGAACGCTACTAATGCCACCTCACATTTCATCTGCTGCCCTTGAACTCCTTTGTTTTTGCTTAAAAATTCTGCATTATGGAAATGTTTTCAAACATAAACCACACCCTAGTACGTTGACATAGTCTTATTCTTCAGTCATTCACTTATTAATTCTTCCTTCATTCCACAATGTTGTAAAAAAGTCTATCAACTTTTGGAGTAGGTAAAGTTCAGTGAGTGTGTAATAGTTCACCAATAGTTTATTTGCCAGTGAAGGGAAAAAAGCAAACCAAAAGGAGAGGAAAGCAGCAGTCAGTGCCGATGGCTCAGAATTACTATGTTAAGGATTTTACTTTTTACCATGTTAACCCTCACAGAAATCCGGAGGTCATGATTATCCCAGTTTTTCCTAAGAACTCACCAAAGTTCAGAAGAATTAAGAAACTTGTTCAAGACCAGAGACCTGAGTAAGCATTAGAGGAAAGCTTCAAAATCAAGGTATGCCATCCGAGACCACGGGGCTTTCCACTGCCTACTGCTACCTGCCAAAGAGAAATCAAGTTTTCCTTAGTTACCTCAAAAGACTAATTTAGTGATACTGAATTATTTTCTCCCTGTAATCCTACCAAAGGGAAGTTCAATTCCAAAACAGTTTACAGCTATTTTTTATGCTATAACACATGCCAAGACTATAGGTTTACCAAGGAATGTATTCCATCATAATTAAAAAAGCAATCCCTTCTGTAAGTTGTCTTCAGTTAGTCATGTGGATAAGATCACAAGTGGATGAACTACATGAAAACTTGACAGTGCTCTCTGATCCTGGCAAACGTTATTTTTATGTTTACTCTTCTTCCCTCTCCCAGAAATTAAGGTTTTCAAACAAGTAGAAGTCATAAAAAGCTTTACTTACACATTTTCTTTTCCTCCCACCCTACAAGCAATTGTAGGTACTCAAAAGTATTGCTGAGAAATCATGTTTTGAAAATACATCCTCATCTCAATAGACTTTTTCAAATATTTTTTGCAATATGCAATACTAATATTAATCATTTAAAATATGATAAAATTTCTAGTATTAAAAATACAGAGATTATTAAAATATAAGAACAAAATCAATCATAAATTATAGATTCTTCATGGAATCACAGATTCCATGTGCACATGTTGTAAAGCAATCTTAGATATTGTTTAGTTCAACTCCTTCATTTCATTAAGGAGGAGAAAAACTGACCAGCCAATTTTAACCAGTTTTAGAAAAACAGTTATAACTTTTTAAAAACTGTTACACACTGAATGCCTATGCCTTCCCCAAATCTATGTTGAAGCCCTAACCCCCAATGTGATTGTATTTGGAGATAGGGCCTTTACGGAAATAATTAAGGTTAAATGAAATCATAAGGGTGGGGCCCTGATTTGATAGGAATGGTGTCCTTTTAAGAAAAGACACCAGAGAGCTTTCTCTCTCTCTGTCTCTGGGTGCATGCACCACGGGAAGACCACATGAGGTTATAGAGAGAAAGCGGCTGATCCTGCAACCCAAAGGAAGATGGCTCACCAGACACCAGACAACCTGCTGGCACCTGGATCTTTGACTTCCAGTCTCCAGAACCGTTAGAAAATAAATTTCTGTTGCTTAAGCCACCTAGTCTACGGTATTTTGTTATGGCACCCTAAGCAGACTAATATAAACTCCTTATAAAAGGTTTTTACAAGTATCTTTCAGTCTTAATTAATTTTAAATTATAGAAAGTTTGCGGAAAGCTGATGGAAATGTCATTGCTGTAGTTTATGAAGATTAGGAAAATGACCAAAGAGCAGATAGCAAAAAGTGTCCCTCCGTACACATTTCCCTTTCCTCCTTTATGATACAACTCAGTTGTTAAGTGGCTGCATGCCTATCCTGAAAAAAGTCTATATTTTTAAAATTTCCTTGAAGCTAAGTGAAGCCCTAAGTTCTAAAATTGCATTCAAGCAGAGGTGAAACGTCCAATTTCCGGATCCTATCTTTAAAGAAAGGAGACATGCTCTTTAGTGCTCCTTCCACTTAATGTACTGGTGGAATGCAGAACTGATGGTAGGATCTATAGAAGCCATGTTGTACATGAAACAAAGAGGGTGTTGAGGATGGCAGGAAGACCAACATGGTAGAAGGTCCTGGGAAATTATGGGAGGTATCACATCTGCCCTGGACTATATATCCAGACCTTTTGGAAGAGAAATGGATTTGCACCTTGTTGAAGCCACTATTTCACTTGTATCTCTATCCTGACTGCTAAAACCTGTACATTCCTTTCCTTATGTGGCAGTTCTTTCTTCACATGCCACAATGACCCCCATGAAACACTGATTGAAAACTGATCATTTTTTCTGAAAAAGGCTGACAAACTCTATCCCTCCAAATAACTGGCAGATTATTTAATCTTGTCGACATATAAGAACAAGCATTCATAAGCATATGTTAGAGCCCAGGGAAAACAACAAAAACCAACAATCAAACATTCAGGTCTTAGCCTCATAATTCTTCTGGTCCCACTGAGCTTTCAATTTGAAAACTAAAAGGATGATTATTAAAACATTTCAATGTATTTCTAATGATAGGTTTTGTGTTTGTTTTTTTTTTACTTAATCAAACTTTAAGCTAATGAAATATATTTTTTATTCCCAATTCTGAAATCCAAGTAATATAGCTAAATGTAAAAGAGAAAATAAAAGACAGGTTTTCTTTGTTCTTTATTAAAAGAATTGGCATGCATTTCATTTTTTATAAAACTACATGCCTTTCAGGATCAATGCCTATTGGGAATACATTTTAAATTAATGCCAGGTTTGCCCCTTTGCCTACCAAAGAAACTACAGCAGTAGTGATATCACTTCCCTGATGCTGAAAACCTCCTTCAAATTCAGTAGTAAATGTTGCAACCTCATTTGTTATCCTTTGTTCACAGAAGCAGAAGTGACGGAATTATCCTTGCAGATTGCTTTGATAAATGTTATTCCTTTGGGATTAAACATTCCTGAACACTTTTCTGCTTTACTGATCTCTTTCATGCAATCCCTTTGACAAAGACTAGATTCACAATTGTGTGTTAGGTTTCTTTCCACTGTTAGGAGATTCTGGTTAAATTTTCTGGTTACTTTCCAAATATACTCCACTGCCTAGAGCTTTGTCTCTCATTCTCTAAAGGATAATAACTATTAATGTAGATGAAGAACACAGCATTAGTGTAAAATGATGTGGAGAGTACACAATGAATGTCTGAACATTTTTTAGTTTTGTAATCCCATCACTCATATGAACAATCTTTGCTTTTCAGATGGACTTCCTTTAAACAAGAAAAAAATTGATCATTGCTATGCTTTAAAAGGAGCTTAAGAGTTTAAATGTTTATAACCCTGGGTTTTGTTTGAATTGTTAATACATAACAAATCACATTCTTCCTTCTGGTTTCTGGTGAGGAGGGTAAGACATGAGCCAGCATACTGAGATGATTCTGGATGCAATTCTGCAATGCCCAGCATGATAAGTATTTGAATGTGTACTCCTCTATCTTGTAGCCCTGTCTTTGCTCAACCAGATCATAACTTATTTTTAAAAAATCAAGCATGTTTTATATTTCACTTTAATCTGTAGACAAAACCCCCAAATATATTTAAATTTGAATTTAAAAGTGTTCCATTTGGATTTCTGAGGTTGGCTGGACTTGACTATTCATAATAATCCTTAGCATTCTGATCACTGCAACTTACTGAAATTTTACTGATCAGGACTAACGTATATACTTCACTGCATGTTCTAAACAAGTTGGATGATTTCACCAAAGCTTCAAAAGAATATATCCAGAGCCAACTGGTTTAGTCGGTGAGCCACAATGATACAATATTCTTTCAGTTAAGTCTACTGTCCCTAGTTCTTTGAATTGAGAATTCAGAAAACTAGGGACAATGGACCTAATTGTGAATTAAAATCCACATAGAGAAATACACCAGAATCAAAGAAAGGGAGGAAAATAAACACTAGTTTTTAAAAAAGTGTGTTGTGCTTGGAGATCAACCAAACTGGGCCTTATCTAGACATGGATTAAGATATTCCAAGCATATTTCAGAATAAACAGGTTAGAATAAACTTTTTATTATTTCAGAATAAACTTTGATTAGATACCCAGTCTCAAAAGACAAGCTCAAAGCAAATTAAAGACACAGATACAACAACCCAGGTGGAATGGAACAATCACTTTTCCTGAATGCTCGTAATTCAGGGTTTTTCTGCCTGTTGTGTTCTCACAATTTGAACTGTATGAAGCCAACATTTATACTTATCCCTGCCCTCCAAACTCACTCTCAAACCTCCCAATTTCATCTACAATAAAAAACCCACACCTAATTATGCTTAACTATTTTCAGAGGGGAGTTGTAAATGTGTTTTGGTTAGGCAGCACCTGCTTCACATTAGTGATGGGAAAGGTTCTTTCATACCTTTTTAATGTTATAAAGTCTGGATGAGTTTGTTCTTTACCTCCATGTATCATCCTTTGAAGGCCATTTTAAGGACTTTTACTGGTATCTTAAATGTAATGGATTCTGCACATTATGCTTTGATGTATGGAACTCATGGGAAATAGGTAGAATAGTGTATAGGCTCACACTTCCCCAAATAACAGATAAAACAGTTTGTGAAGAGGGAAAAGTATGTTTTATTTTTTCTTCAATTTAGTTCTTCATGCTTTAAAATGTGAAAAGATACAACTCATAATTGTATGCGTCTGTATCACTAATATAGACAAATACAGGAGAAAATTTTATATTTTTGCTGTATGTGTATACTAAAGTACTATTAATTTATTGTACAACCTCCATATCTCCCTCTCTTTCTCCTTTCCTCCCTCTCTCCCTCCCTTCCTTCCTTCCTCCTGATTTATAATTCCTGAATATCCACTACATCAGCAGCCTGAACCTTTTGGGCACCAGGGACCAGTTTCCTGGAAGACAATTTTTCCACGGGCGGGGCGATGGGGGTTGGGGGTTGGGGGTGGGGAAGGTTCAGGCAGTCACGTGAGCGATGGGGAGTGGCAGATGAAGCTTCCCGCTCTCACCCGCCGCTCACCTCCTGCTGTGCCGCCCAGATCCTAATGGGCTGCGGACCGGTATCCGTCCATGGCCCAGGGGTTGGGGACCCCGGCACTACATGCAAAACACTGCTCTGGTTGTTAGATTAAATAACACAGTGCTTAACTAAAAGGATATGATTTATTAAAGAAATGTTTAACTTAAATCCAGAATTCTTTCATCTTCTAGTTCCCACAGAGGAATTTTCTCAGAGATTCTCATACCAGACATCTTGGCCCCAGGGCCGTGTGGTTTCATGTGGAACATGGAGCTTTTGTGCTCTGAAAAATGGTTTATTAGAAACACTCTTTATTAATGCCAGTGAATGACTGGTTAACAATATAATTCTCCTTCCCCCACCCCATCACTGTTAGCTCTTCCTTTCCCTCCAGTATTGTTTCGATTCTCTCACTTCTTCCCAAAGACTACGATGACTTTTCATCTTTGTAGTGGAAAACAAAGATATGTTTAGTCTGCTCCCAAATTGGCCTTGCCTTTTTCTACATTGCAAATGTCTTTAATTTCTCTAAACCAAATCACCCTCCCTGTCATTCTCCATACCACTAAACTTAAAAGTATGTGTGACAACTCTGAAGCAAAGAGACTGGAATTATCCTACCTAGTAGAGCCCCTCTATTTTAATGTATCTAAAACTGAACATCTCTTTCCTACTATGAGGAAACATCCCCTTTTTCTAAATGTTGGTCAGTGCTCTTATCATTTCTCTAGTATCTAAGGCTCAACCTCTTGGCATTTTCCTTGGTTCTCTGTCAGCTTGTATCTCCACCTATCCAAATAGTCAGTTCTGGTCAACGATTATTTGGTTTCAGGCCTTCAGCATTCAGATTTGATTCCTACTTCCTCTGTGACTTGATTCTAAAGCTGTACTGTCAGTAAGGTAACCATTAACCATGTGTGACTATTGGTCTCTTGAAATAAGGACAGGTAAGCAATAAAATAATTAACAATTATTATTAGAAAACTATAATTATTTTAAAATAGTTAATAATTAATTAATTTAGTTTAAATAGCCATTGTAGTGAGCAGTTATTGTATTGGCCAGTACAGTTTTAGAGAATAAAATCCTATGTTTAAAAAATAAATTATTAAAATAAGGGAGATTGTTTTATAAAAAACAGGATGATAAAAACTTGAAAATTGTGGAGTCTTTGTCCTGGAATATGTTTGGGAAGAAAGTTAACAACTCTCAGACTTAAATGAATAGACATGTACTGTCCAACCCAGCAGTCACTAACCACATGTGGCTATTTAAATTTAAATTAATTAAAGTTGGGCAGAAGTCAAGATGGTGGAGAAGTAGGACGTGCAGTTCGTCTCTCCCCACAAATGCGTCAAGAACACATCTACAAATGGAACAATTCTCACAGAGCCCCTGCTGAAGGCTAGCAGAGGACCTCAGACACCTAAAAGGACAAGAAAGATCCCCGTGTAACTGGGTATGGAAAGAAGAAGGGAAAAGGAAGAGGAGAGGAAGTAGGATGGAACCTGTGCCCCTGGAGGGGAGCTGAAGGAGAGGAGAGGGTCCCTCATCTGGGGAAGCCCCCTCACCAGTGCGGAGATCAGCTGGGACAGAAGGGGAACTTTGGGGGCTATCGTGGGAGAGCGCAGCAATCATTCTATGGCAGGCAGGACAGAGTGAAACCTACACAGATCGTCTGTGCCACAGCCCTGCGAGCCCCAGCCTGAGAAGTGTGTCCACTAGTGCAGATGGGGGAATGGGTGCTGTACTGTGGGGTTTGGAGAGCAGACCCGGGGAGAGGACTGCTGGTGGCTGCAAGGAGACAGCCTGAGTGGACTGGAGTGAGGAAATCCGCAACTGGGAATGCTTGTGGAGGAAACCCACACCACCACAGAAGCGAAGCACCATTGCTGAGTGACACACAAGGGGTGGGGTTACCACTGCAGCCTCCTTCTCCACATTATGGTCCCTGCCTCCTCAGGCGCTAGGAAGGCCTCCCACTGGGGCAGGAGATCCCGTGACCCCGGCTGCCGACACCTCCACCTCTGTGCCCCATCCCTGCCACAGCAGGTGCTCTCTCGAACCTGGTCACTGCGGCCTCCATGCCCCTCCTTGCCAGGGCAGACTCGTGCTCTGGGGCAGCCTTGGGAGCAGAGCCCTGTAGGTGACCCACATGAAGAGGTGGGGCTGAAGCCACAGCTGAGCCCCAGGGGCTGTGCAACTAAGGAAGAAAACCTGAAATCTCTCCTCACAGCTGCGCAAACCACAGAATGACACCCCCGTGACTGGCTTTGTAAACTCAGCACCTGCAGAACATCTGAACAGACAATGAATGCTCCTGCAGATAAGACGGGTCTAACTTTAGCAGCTGTAGACCTTGTGGGCACATACACGCAGGGGTTGGGCCAGGCCAGAGTCTGAACTGCCGCCCACCCACAGCACACACAGAGGGTCCAGATCCATGATGACTGCAATCCTGGGACCTGACTTCAGTAGATCTATACTGGTGGCCTGGTGAAAACAACATCTGAGAGACACCAGGGCCAATTGCTGGCATACCCATGGTTAAGGTGCAGTTGAGAGCAGTGCCAACAGCAGTGTAACCTGAGAGCTCACACAGTGGGTGAAAGGTGACACAACAGAGCACAACCACAAACGAACAGTTTCAGAGGAGGAATACTCAGTGGCTTCTCGCCCAGTGGGAGGGCTCCAATCCTGCCTACCTCGTACTGCAGATCAGAAACACAGCTAAGAAACAAATCTGGGGGCCTCTACTCCAACAACTAGGGAGCAGACCCCACCTCTGACAGGCCAGTAACAGCATAGAGCAAATGGGAGGCCCTGCTCAACCAGTGGAAGCTCTGGTCACCATAACATCATCCACACCTCCTTTCAAGGGGATAACGGCCAGCATACACTGAGGAAAGAGGTGGCAGACATCTATACTAAAAAAAAACTCTTGCACCAAAAAATATTAAATCCACACAGCCTACACGGGACATTGCCATATAAAAATAGCCCTACAAAACAGTCTGAGGGTCGGGCGTTGGGAGGAAGAACCCCCAGAGCATTTAGCCTTGAAGGCCAGTGGGGCTTGAGTGCAGGAGCTTCACAGGGCTGGGGGAAAGAGAGACTCCACCATTGGAGGGCTCACACAAGATCTTATATCCACTGGGATGAGCACAAAGCAGTATCTCCATAGGAACCTGGACTAGATCTACCTAGAGGTAGATCTTGGTAGATCTTGGAGTAGCCTGGGGAGGTAGAGGTAGACTATAGCTCATTGTGGGGGCAAGGATACTGGTAGCAGAAGCCCCAGGGAATATTGATCAGAGTGAGCTCTCCGGGAGGTCCACATTTCAGTACCAAGACCTGGTCTCACTCAACAACCTGGAGGATCCAGTGCTGGAAAGCCTCAGGCCAAACAACCAACAAGATAGGAACATAGCCCCACCCACCAGAAGACAGGCTGCTTAAAGTCCTACTGAGCTTACAGACATTTCAAAACACACCCCTTGACACAGCCCTGTCCACCAGAGGGACAAGACCCAGATCCACCCACCAGAAGGCAGGCATCAGTGACTCCTACCAGGAATCCTGCACAAGCCCCTTGACCAATCTCACTGACAAGGGGGCACACACCAGAAGTAAGAGGAACTACAATCCTGTAGCCTATGGAAAGGAGACCACAAACACAGAAAGTTAGACAAAAAGAGATGACAGAGAAATATGTTGCAAATGAAGGAAGTAGATAAAAACCCATAAACAATCAAATGAAGAGGATACAGGCAATCTACCTGAAAAAGAGTTCAGAGTAATGATAGTAAAGATGGTCCAAAAAAGAATGGAGGCACAGATCGAGAAGATACAGGAAATGTTTAAGAAGGAGCTAGAAGATTCAAAAAACAAACAGAGATAAACAATACAATAACTGAAATAAAAAAAAAAAACACTAGAAGAAATAAAAAGCACAATAACTGAGGCAGAAGCATGAATAAGTGACCTAGAAAACAGAGTGGTGGAAATCACTCTGCCACAGAACAGAATAAAAAAAAGAATGAAAAGAAATGAGGACAGGGCTTCCCTGGTGGTGCAGTGGTTGAGAGTCCACCTGCCGATGCAGGGGACATGGGTTCGTGCCCTGGTCCGGGAAGATCCCACATGCCGCGGAGCGGCTGGGCCCGTGAGCCATGGCCGCTGAGCCTGTGCGTCCGGAGCCTGTGCTCCGCAACGGGAGAGGCCACAACAGTGAGAGGCCCACATACCGAAAAAAAAAGAAATGAGGACCGTCTCAGAGACCACTGGGACAACATGAAAGCACCAATATTCACATTATAGGGGTCTCAGAAGAAGAAGAAAAGAGAAAGGGCCTGAGAAAATATTTGAAGATATTACAGCCAAGAACTTCGCTAACATGAGAAAGGAAAGACTCACTCAACTCCAGGAAGTGCAGAGAGCCCCATACAGGATGAACCCAAGGAGGAACATACTGAGACACAGATTAATCAAACTGACAAAAAGTAAAGACAAAGGAAAAAAATATTAAAAGCAACAAGGAAAAAGCAACACATAACATACAAGGGCATCCACACGAGGTTACCAGCTGATTTTCAGCAGAAGCTCTGTAGGGCAGAAAGTAGTGGCACAATATATTTAAAGTAATGAAAGGGAAAAACTTACAACCAGGAATACTCTAGCCAGCAAGGCTGTCATTCAGACTCAACAGAGAAAAAAGCTTCACAGACAAACAAAAACTAAGAGAATTCAGCATCATCAAACCAGTTTTACAACAAATGCTAAAGGAACTTGTCTAGGTGGGAAAGAGACCGGCAACTTGAAACAACCTTGTACATATATAGACTGTTATATCAAATCCTCACAGGAAGAATAAACCAAAACACTACGACACACACACACACACACACACACACAAAAAGGAAACCGAACATAACGCTAAAGATGGTCATCAAACCACAAGAGAACAAAACATGAAGGGAAGAAAAAAGACCTACAGAAGCCAACCCAAAACAATTAAGAAAATGGCAATAGGAACATACATATTGAGAATTACCTTAAATGTAAATGGATTAAATGTTCCAACCAAAAGACATAGGCTGGCTGAACAGATACAAAAATAAGACCCATATACATACTGTCTACACTTCAGACATAGGGACACATACAGACTGAAAGTGAGGGAATGGAAAAAGATATTCCAAGCAAATGGAAATCAAAAGAAAGCTGGAGTAGCAATACTCGTATCAAACAAAATAGACTTTAAAATATAGACTGTTACAGGAGACAAGGAAGGACACTACATAACAATCAAGGGATCAATCCAAGAAGAAAATATAACAATTGTAAATATCTATGCACCCAACATAGGACCACCTCAATATATAAGGCAAATGCTAACAGCCATTAAAAGAGTAATCTACAGTGATGCAATAATAGTGGGGGACTTTAACATCCCACTCACACCAATGGACAGATCATCCAAACAGAAAATTAATAAGGAAACAGAAGCCTTAAATGACACACTAGATCAGAGAGACTTAATTGATATCTACAGGACATTCCATCCAAAAGCAGCAGAATACACTTTCTTCTCAAGTGCACAAGGAACATTCTCCAGGAGAGATCACATCTTGGGCCATAAATCAAGCGTCAGTAAATTTTAAAAAATTGAAATTATATCAAGTATCTTTTCCAACCACAAGCTATGAGATTACAAATCAACTACAGGGAAAAAATTGTAAAAAACACAAACACATGAAGGCTAATCAATATGTTATAAACAAACAATGGATCACTGAAAAAATCAAAGAGGAAACCAAAAAACACCTAGAGACAAATAACAAAAACTCGTCAATCCAAAACCTACGGGATGCAGCAAAAGCAGTTCCAAGAGAGAAGTTTATCACAATTCAATCTTACCTCAGGAAACAAGAAAAATCTCAAATAAACAACCTAATCTTACACCTAAAGCAACTAAAGAAAGAAGAATAAACAAAACCTAAAGTTAGTAGAAGGAAAGAAATCTTAAAAATCAGAGCAGAAATAAATGAAATAGAGATGAAGAAAACAATAGCAAAGATCAATGAAACTAAAAGCTGGTTCTTTGAGAAGATAAACAAAATTGATAAACCTTTAGCCAGAGTCAGCAAGAAAAAAGGGAGAGGGCTCAAACCAATAGAATTAGAAATGAAAAAGGGGAAGTTACAATGGACACCACAGAAATACAAAGGATCATATGAGATTACTATAAGCAACTATACACCAATAAAATGGACAACCTAGAAGAACTGGACAAATTCTTAGAAAGATACAACCTTCCAAGACTGAACCGTGAAAAAATAGAAAATATGAACAGACCAATCAAAAGTACTGAAATTAAAACTGTGACTAAAAATCTTCCAACAAACAAAAGTCCAAGACCAGATGACTTCACAGCTGAATTCTATCAAACATTTAGAGAAGAGTTAACATGTACCTTCTGAAACTCTTACAAAAAATTGCAGAAGAAGGAACACTCCTGAGCTCATTCTATGAGGCCACCATCATGCTGATATCAAAACCAGACAAAGACATCATAAAAAAAGAAAATTATAGGCCAATATCACTAAGGAACATAGATGTAAAAATCCTCAACAAAATACTAGCAAACTGAGTTCGACAACGCATTAAAAGGATCATATACCATCATCAAGTGGGATTTATCCCAGGGATGCAAGGTTTCTTCAATATACATAAATCAATCAATGTGATAAATCATATTAACAAACTGAAGAATAAAAACCATATGACTATCTTAATAGAGGCAGAAAAAGCATTTGACAAAATTCAACACCCACTTATGATAAAAACTCTCCAGAAAGTGGGCACAGAGGGAACCTACTTCAACATAATAAAGGCCACACATGACAAACCCATAGCAAACATCATTCTCAACAGTAAAAAACTGAAAGCATTTCCTCTGAGATCAGGAAAAAGACAAGGATGTCCACTTTCTCCACTTTTATTCAACATAGCTTTGGAAGTTCTAGCCCATGGCAATCAGAGAAGAAAAAGAAATAAAAGGAATCCAAACTGGAAAAGCAGAAGTGTAACTGGCACCATTGGCAGATGACATGATACTAGACATAGAAAATCCTAAAGATTCTACCAGGAAACTACTAGAGCCACTCAATAAATTGGGTAATGTTGCAGGATACAGAAATTATCCTGAAAATTAATACACAGAAATATCTTGCATTCCTATTCACTAACAACAAAAGATGAGACAGAGAAATTAAGGAAACAATCCATTTACCATCGCATCAAAAAGAATGAAACACCTAGGAATAAACCTACCTAAGGAGGCAAAAGAACTGTACTCAGGAAACTATAAAACACTGATGAAAGAAATCAAAAATGACACAAACAGATGGAGAGATATACCATGTTCTTGGATTGGAAGAATCAATATTGTGAAAATGACTATACTACTCAAAGTAATCTACAGATTCAATGTGATTCCTATCAAATTACCAATAGCATTTTTCACAGAATTAGAACAAAAAATTTTATAATTTGTATGGAGACACAAAAGGTCCCGAATACCCAAATAAACCTTGAGAAAGAAAAACGGAGCTGGAACCATCAGGCTCCCTGACTTCAGAGTATATTAAAAGCTACAGTCATCAAAACAGTATGGCACTGGCACAAAAACAGAAATATAGACCTCTGGAACAGGATAGAAATTCCAGAGATAAACCCATGCACCTGTGGTCACCTATTCTACAACAAAGGAGGCAAGAATATACAATGGAGAAAAGACAGTCTCTTCAATAAGTGGTGCTGGGAAAACTGGACAGCCACATGAAAAAGAATGAAATTAGAAAACTACCTAATACCACACAACAAAAATAAACTCAAAATGGATTAAAGATCTAAATGTAAGACCAGACACTATAAAACTCTTAGAGGAAAACATAGGCAGAACACTCTCTGACATAAGTCACAGCAAGATCTTTCTTGAACCACCTCCTAGAGTAATGAAAATAGAAACAAAAATAAACAAATGGGACCTAATGAAACTTAAAAGCTTTTGCTTTTCCTTTGCTATGGCAAAGGAAACCATAAACAAAATAAAAAGGCAACCCTCAAAATGGGAGAAAATATTTGCAAATGATGCAAGCGACAAGGGATTAATCTCCAAAATAAACAAACAGCTCATGCAGCTCAATATCAAAAAAAAAAAAAAAACCTCAATCAAAAAATGGGTGGAAGATCTAAATAGATATTTCTCCAAAGAAGACATACAGCTGGCCAAAAAGCACATGAAAAGATGCTCAACATCATCAATTATTAGAGAAATGCAAATCAAAACTACAATTAGGTATCACCTCCCACCAGTCAGAATGGCCATCATTATAAAATCTACAAACAATAAATGCTGGAGAGGGTGTGGAGAAAAGAGAACCCTCCTACACTGTTGATGGGAATGTAAATTGGTACAGCCACTATGGAGAACAGTAGGCAGGTTCCTTAATAAACTAAAAAAAGAGCTACCATATGATCCAGCAACCCCACTCCTGGGTATATATCTGTGGAAAACCATAATTCAAAAAGATACATGTATCCCATTGTTCACTGCAGCACTATTTACAATAGCCAGGACATGGAAGCAACCTAGATGTCCATCGACAGAGGAGTGGATGTAGAAGATGTGGTACATATATACAATGGAATATTACTCAGCCATAAAAAAGAATGAAATAATTCCATTTGCAGTGACATGGATGGACCTAGAGATTGTCATACTGAGTGAAGTAGGTCAGACAGGGAAAGACAAATATCATATGGTATCACTTATATGTGGAATCTAAAAAAAGGGTACAAATGAAATCATCTACAAAACAGAAATAGAGTCACAGATGTAAAAAACAAACTTCCAGTTGCCAAGGGATAAGGCGAGGGAGCAATAAATTAGGAGACTGGGAATGACACATACACACTACTATATATAAAATAGATAACTAATAAGGACCTACTATATAGCACAGGGAGCTCTACTCAGTACTCTGGAATGACCTATATGGGAAAAGAATCTTAAAAACAGTGGATATATGTATATGTATAACTGATTCACTTTGCTCTACAGCAGGAACTAACACAACATTGTAAATCAACTATACTCTAATAAATATTTTTTAAAAAGTAAAGTTGCTTATGCCTTAAATTATCTCATAAAATTGAATTTATAATTTTTTGCTGTTGTTTGGCTCAACTCCACCTACATTTTCTTTACCTTTTTGAAGGAGAAAATGGGCCCATGTTAACCAGCAGTAGTTATAGGAGGAAAATGGTATTTTTCTTTACGTTTTTTAATTGTATTTACAGGCATATTCAATTATAAAAATATTTGTAGTTTGGCTATTTATTATATTGATGCATATACCTGGTATATGCAAAAGCCCAAATGTATCACTACCCAAATTTCCTGTATTATTCCTATTGAATAATAAAGCAAAATAATTGATTTCAAAAAATAAAAAAATAATTAAAGTTAAATAAAGTTATAAATACTGTACCTCAATCACATTAGCTACTTTTGAAATTCAAAAGACACAAGTGGCTAGTAGCTACCCATTGAAGGGTAAAGAATGTTTCTATCATTGTGGAAAGTTTCTTTGGTCATCACTTGTCTACAGTCTATTAGGCCATCTTTGTGTCAGGTAGAGATTGTTACCATAGCCTTCTTGTTTATTGTCCTGCTTGTAGGATTTCTCCTTTAAATAAATTATAAAGTCAGACTAATTTTGCCAAAGTATTGCTTGATATATACCCTGACCATAATTTTAAAAAAAAATTCTACTGACTAGTAATAAATAGCATAACTTTAAACACCCAAATAAAATTCTTTTCAATGGACCACTATAAACCTCTCTAAATTTACCATATTGTGTTCCCAAAAAGAAATGTTCTAATCAAGAAAAAACTGATGCATTTGTGGTTCCCTTGAGACACCAGATTCATTCCAAATTCCAATCTTTTTCTCATATCATAGCAAGAATTTCCTCTTCACCCTTCCTCACATGATTACCTAAATCCTGGGCCCTGTTTAAATCCCACCTTTCCATGAATTCTCTATAACTCTCATGGCCTTCAGTGACCCCTATTTTTTCTTTCACTCTGAACTCCTGTAGCACGTCTAGGGCAGAAGGAGGCTTCCTGGTATTCGCTATGTGAAATGGTTGGTAGTGTGTGCGTGGAGTGCAATGTTGAGAGCAAGTGTGAGAGGGCATGTGGAGGGTGATTAGGTCAAGTGGCAATCAAATCAATAAGATGGGGGAGTGTGCCGAACAAGCCATAGGTGTGTCAAGCTGTCTCTGAGTAGAGTTTGAATCCCCAAGTATTCATTTTGGGTACTTTACATGTGGTGCTCTCCTTTCTCATTCTTGCCTTGTCAAATGTAACTTGTTTTTTCAAGGCAGCTCATATTCAGCCTCTCTGGTGAAACCCTAGAGAGATCTTGAGCATCCTGTATTTTATGAGTATCCTTTATCACCTTAAATAGATTGTGTGTTCTCTGAAATCAATGAATTCATCATTCTTTTCATAGGGCCTAGAACCTTGCAATATTCAGAGAAAATGCTCATCAAACTTTTTGTTAAAGGAAAGAACACAAATGTTATAGTTGCCATGATAAATTATTTTCTTTTAAATGACATCACTGTAAGGAGATAAAAATTTTAATTTGATTTAACCTGAATTTTCTTTACCTTGAAATTTTATTCAAATTTAACTCCCTTCTATTTTTTTTTTTTTGTGGTACGCGGGCCTCTCACTATTGTGGCCTCTCCCGTTGCGGAGCACAGGCCCCGGACACGCAGGCTCAGCGGCCATGGCTCACGGGCCCAGCCGCTCCGCGGCATGTGGGATCTTCCCAGACCGGGACACGAACCCATGTCCCCTGCATCGGCAGGCACACTCTCAACCACTGCGCCACCAGGGAAGCCCTTAACTCCCTTCTATTTTATTTCATGAATATATGTTTAAAAAACTGGGGGGAGATCTGGGATGGAAATTTTCTCTTGCTGATCTGAAATGAGAAATTCTGGACTTAGAGCTTGGTATCAAAATATCATATCACAAAAATCCAGAAAGAATTTGGGTAAATATCTTGATTTTTGAAGTAAAGGAACTTATACTCAACATCAAGCTCAGTTTATCCATAAACTAATTTACAGAAATTGCATTTGGCTGACATCAAAAGCCAACCAATTGCTTCTATTTGTGATTAATTCCTAGATTTTAAGTAAAAGCTAAAAGATTTCCAACTGCCCACACCCAAATGTAAGAAAAACTTAGCATTAATTTAAGAATTCACTATAGGATCATATTGGTCATTCATTTTATTTACCTTTTAGTTCACTGGAAATCCCAGCACTGAGCTTTCCCACAAGTACTCAATCACTGTTGAAGGAATTAGCTGCAGATCTGCTGCCTTATTTTCCTAACCACAAAAATGACAAATGGTAGGTCTAAATACCATGATGCCCATTGCTCACAAAAGGTTGCTTAGCTATTTTATTCAGCATGTGTTTCTATTCATTACTTAGAGCGGCAATGTGTAGAGAGGAAAAAAGAATAACAAAACATGTTTAATACATACTACCGACATATATAAAGCTGTGTGTATTTAATTTTATTATGGTGGTTCACCTGTGGAGTACCTATAGATATATGTGTATATATATATGTGCATATATACACGTATGTATATATATGTGTGTATATACACACATATATATTTATTTAGCTTTATATATGTATATACATATATACACAAATTATATAAAGGTGGGACAGTATAATTGTGGAGTCATTTTTTTGAAAGTTGATTGTTTTACGGACATGCTACAACATGCTTCCATTGGCAACAGTAAAGCTTTCAAAATTAGTCATTCTCTTTTCTTATCTAGCAACTGAAATAACTGAAGTCTTGTATTGGTATAAAAATAAATAATCATAATTTATCCTGGATAATTAGTATCACTTTCTTATGATATTATAAAATTGAGAGAATTGCCACATTAAATGTGACATAGTTATGAAGTAATGCAATGAGCAAAAACTTTTTGGAAAGCATAAAAAATTAAGGAAGATGTATGTTTATTATGAAACAGTGATCTAATAACCCAATGGACACAGGACAATGGAGAGTGTGACAATGATAACTTATGTGTAATATGTAGACTCTAAAAACCTCACTCTGAAAGCGTATTTAAACTTGAAGACATTTTTTATGAGGATTATGCCAAAAATCATGAATGATAAATAATAACAGCAAGAACTTAAACTGGTCAAGGCAACATAATTTAAAGACAAACATAACTGGGAAAAAACATGGTGTTTTTCTCTATAACCTGAAAACAAAATAGCAAAGCACTTTGGAAAGTCCCAAACACACTGAGAAAAATACAGCACAAATAAATGTCAGAATGGAGGGCAATAATGATTTGCTACTTTAACATTAAAGGCATGGCTCCTGCAGAATTTGGCCTACAGTAGCGAGGAATTACACATATGTAATAAGCAGAAGTTGTCAGAATTTCAGAGACTTGGTATGATGTAAAAGTAGTAGACTAGCGATTCCCTGCATCTCATTGATAGTGCTTTGGCTCACAGTATATCACTTATTAAATAAATGTTCATTGAGAACTATGTGCTAGGCAAATCCCAGCTGTGATGAACATTACATTCAGGCAGGGTAGTTGACTGTGGAAGAATCAGCAAATAAATACTATAATTTTAAGTGGTCACGAGAGCCACAATGAACAAAAGACAAAGAACAAAGGTGTGGAGAAAGTGGTTATTTCAGACAGACTGATCACTCTATGCCTAGACTCTAGGTGGTGGAGGAGGTGACATCTCTGCAGAAACCTGGTTGAGGCGGGTGGATAGGACAGGAGACCGTCTGGTAGGAAGAGTATCCCAGGGCAGAGACATGACAAAAGCAAAAACTTTGAATTGAGAAGAAGCTCTGTGTGTTACGTTACTAGCCAGTGGGCCAGTGTGAGCAAAGGAGAGAAGAAAAGAACACAAGATATGGATAGAGACAGATTGTACACAGCATTGTAAGAGTGGTAAATTAGTTTGTATTTTATTCTAACTGTGATGACAACATCTGTGGGATCTGTAACCTGATATACAATTTTAAAAGTTCATTCCGGCTGATCTTATAATAATGCACTGCAACAAGGGGAGCAACAAGGAGGACTGGGAAACTATTTAGCACTCTTTCAAGATAGTCCAGAGGAGAAGAGATGATGTGTTGGGCAGGATGGAAGCGGTGGAGGTGGCAAGGAGTAACTGGATTGAAGTCCTATTTAAAAGTTGAAATGAGTAGGTCTTCTTTATGAGGCTTGCAGCACAGGAGGCAAAAACGACTTTACATGCAAAAACCTGTGTCCAAATAAATCCTCCTAGACTGGAGGTTTTAAAAACTATTCTGGCTCTGAGAGGTAATGATCAAAGAGGGATCTCAGATAGGTTTTGAGTAGCTGGTGCAGATGAGTTCTTTGAAAGTCCTCTAGCACTGCCCTGAATGTACAGGTTCAGTAACAGTTTTTAAAAATAACCACACACGTAATTTTAAGTTCAGAAATGCTATGTCATCGCCAAAGATAAATGTTGCCAAATGGGTCACATAAGCATATGTGACCCATGGGCTCCTCCCAAACTAGAAAATGAATGAGTAAATGTAGCAGTTTAGTCACTGATCCTTGCATCTAGACCTTCAAAAACAATTACTATTTGACCCATAGACCACATAGAGAGCAGAAAGATATTTTTCATGTTTAGAGCAGTGGTAGACTGCAGATCCCTGAGGTCACATATAGCTTTTTGGAAGGGAACCATTAATCCATATATGTACCAAGTATTATCTGTAGTGTGAACAAATGCATAATTATTGTACAAACTTTCCCTATTTGAAAATATCTGGAAATCAATTGTAATCAATTAAAGACATTTATTTAAATGTGTTATTTAATAATTTGTGCCATATATTACTTGAAGATCAAACACACAAATACCAGGACATTTGTGGTGTTGGTTAATAAAGAATATTGAGTCTATTCTTTAACCTGGGGAAGGGAAATAGGCACTGGTAGAGAGGAACCTCAGATACCCAAGTTCTCAGCAGAGGAGAAACACAGTGAGGGCAGTCAGGCAGGCAAAAGAAACTATGGTCAGCTAGTTGGACCAGCAGTTGGTAATCCACAGGCCACTGTGGCGCCTGGAAGTGGGTCCTCTGAGTGGAGCAAGTCAGAGTGTATAAACCAGTCTGACACCTGTTCTGTGCCAACCACTGGGCTCTGCACTCCCTATTTTATATCAGGCTCTGGAATCCCACACAGGACTGGAGACCTAAAGGCTCATGCATTTTATGATTTAAAACAGAAATAACTCCCTCATTCTAGCAACACTTTCCGAATGGCAAAATAGTAACTTAGTATTCAGAATAGTAATAGTAACTGATTTAATAGTAACTTAGTATTCAGAAATTTCCATAACACCTTATTTTTTTATCTTAATCACCACTCATTAACATAGTTATATTTTGAAGTCACAATCTTGCCCAGCAGTTTTTAAGTTTCATATGGACCCATTCTCTTATGAACTACAGTATAGCTCACAGCTGTATTCTCAAGGCTCAACACAATACTGAGAACTATGTAACAGTGTAATGGATGTACAAAAAAGATTTCACTCATTGAACAGATATTTTTAAGTACCTACTATGTGCCAAACATTGACCTAAGTGTTGAGGTAAAGCACGGATAGATAAAAGTACCACCCCTATGGAGTTCATATTCCAGTGAATGTTTGATGAATGATGAATGAAAAGTTTTTGCTTGATTCATACTCTCATACCTACTTCCCACATGTGGTTTAGGATGTTTAAGAGTCCCTTGGTTGTTTACTAAAATTATACCTGAATAACCATGTGAGAAGACCCTCTCTCTCTGTTTTCAACAGGCAGCATAAGCTGCTGGCCTACCCAATGGCCACTTTCCCCTTAACCCGTAGTAACCAAACCCTAGGTGATGTGTCCCGGGAAATTCTGCATGCTTCACACTCACTAATGGTTGGGCATGGTCATGTAACTAAGTTCTGGCCAATGAAATTGAACTAGAAGTTGTTAGTGGGGCATCTAGGAAAACCCTTCAAAAGGGTGTGGTCTTTTGCAAGTTCCCCTTGCTCTACATTCTTCTGCTTAATGTTTACCATATTATGACAAACAGAAAAAGAGCTTTCAAAATACAGAAATGGATATGATAATATGATAGAAAAGAAAAAAAACCATTTGATATATTCAAGCTAAAAGGCGAGCTTTAAAAATTGGTGAAAACTAACAAATATAAGCTAAAAATAAAGGAATAAGCAGGTAATAAACAAAAAACCAGCTAAGAGGAGGTATATACACTATCACACATAGACATAAAAAGCACAGGTTCTGAATTCAGTCAGATCCATAAATGAAGAGCAATTACTAATCATGTGAACTTTGGCAAATTACTTAAGTTCTCTGTGCCTTCATTTCTTTATCTTAAAATAGTGATAATACTAGTTTTACTGTAATGTTTCAAGGATTAAGTTATGTGATAAGTATGTGAAGTTTTTAACACAGAGATCAAGGATCATTAAGTGGAATTTTAAATTAAAAAGATAGTAATGAAAGGCAACATATTAAAAATAATAATATAAAACAAAACGATGTTTGGAAAGAAAAGTTTAAAGGATACAGTGAGAAACTGTAATATATACACATGTGTATATATTAATAATACAAGTAAATGATAATTTAACAGTTAAAAAGATCAAAAGAAAAATTTCAATAAATTTTAATTCAGGACTTCAATTTTTACTAAGACAAACAGGATCATTTGAGGAAATTGAGATGTTGGTCAAAGGATAGAAACTTCCATTTATAAGATGAACAAGTTCTGAGGGTGTAATGTACACATGGTGACTTTAGTTAATATTGTATTATATTCTTGAAAGTGGTTAAGAGAATAAACCATAAATATTCTCGTCACACACACAAAACAATTGCAAATATGTGGTGACAGCTATGTTAACTAACCTTACGGTGGTTAGTTTTTTTGTAAATATATATGTGTATCAAATCATCATGTTGTATACATTAAATTTATAAAATATTATATGTCAACTTTATCTCAATAATGGCTGGGAAAGAAAAAACCCATAGACCTCCAGTTCAGTAGGCTTCCCAGTACCCCAGGATCTCTGGCCAGATGTCTGCCAGGAGAGCAAAACCCTTGGCTTCTTGCTTTTTGCCTCACACTCTCCCTTTGTGTTTAAATAGTGCAGTGCAAGGCCTAAATCCAACACCTGCCATGTGGTGTTTATTCCCCACCAAGGTAATGCCACACCCTTTACCCACTAACAACCAGCAATCCCTTTATAAAGGTACCACTCACGTCATGTCAAACAAAATACTGTGTTTGCTGCTGAGTCTCATTATTTTTCTGGTTTGATTGTCCCTGTTTTTTTTCTATGTTTATTTTCAAATCATCTTGCCAGATTTAGAGCATCTGATACACCATAGGTTGGATTCCACTATTTCTAAAACCTTGTAAATGCATTTAAGAAAAACTTCACATCCAATTTCAACTTCAACATTTAAAGTGGTTTTAAATTTTAGAGTGTTTTTTGTTTGCTTTTTACTTTAGAGATCACTAACCTTTGCACTCCTATATACTTATATTTTAATCTGAGTATGGGGAATCATGATGGCATAGAGATTACCCAAACTTCGGTCTGAATTTAACAAGGGCGCAAGGTTGGACATAAGGTAAGTTGTAGTTTAAACACATATACACACACAGAGGCACACACAGAAGCACACACAAGCGCATCCCACTGAATTTCCAAGCACAAAGGATAATCTTTTTTTTTTTTAATTTTGATTTCAGTTTGTCTTCTAATGTTCCAGATCTGCAGATACTTTAAACTCTAGTAAGGAAGAGGTCAACCTTTCAATGAAGAAAAGAACAGCCTAACTGTGTTTTGTTTTGTTTTGTTTTTTTCCCAATATGGGAGTCTCTGTAGTTCTTCAAGAAAAATATCATGTGTTAACTGTGGAAAGATAGAGTGTCAAGTCTCTTGTCAAAGGGCAGATTGATGTGATATGACCTAGAAGAGAGAGAAACATTAGCTAAACCGTAAACCTCCTGAGACAAAAGAATTGAATAAAACCCAAATAGGTTTTGAAGTTTATTCATTATTTAAGTTTGGAGGGTTTTTGCACAAACTTGCCTCCCTCTATATGTTATTCAAAATATCCATATATTTTCCCAAAGAGATAAGAAAAAATGCATACATGGCTTTTGAAAGTATTGGTTTCTAAGTCTCACTGATATAGATAAGGCACCTCTATAAGAGCTTGTGTTTTACGAACTTCTGGCCACAGGGTGGGACTGGAAGCACTGGGAGTTGACAGACGCCCCTAAAATTGCTTTCAACTATATCTCATTCTCAGACATTAGAAGAATGTCTAACCTCTCTCTCCACTCCAGCAACTTTCTCCAAAGGAGAATTTCCCGCACAGCACAGGGAGATCAGCTCGAGGCTTTGTGTCTACCTAGAGGGGTGGGATAGGGAAGGTGGAAGGGAGGCACAAGAGGGAGGGGGTATGGGGATATATGTATACATATAGCTGATTCACTTTGTTATACAGCAGAAACTAACACACCATTGTAAAGCAATTATACTCCAATAAAGGTGTTTAAAAAAAAAGCATTTCCCACATGTTGCTTAAAATGCCTACTGTCACTGGATGTTTGTAAAACAACTGGTCAAATTTAACAGGTTCCTTGCAAATTGTTTTTCAGAAACTTCATTAAGCTAATGTGCATGGAGATAGAAAGAAAGGTATGTAATATGTAATATTATATACCTCAGGCTTATCTCCCATAGAAGATGTTTCCTGAGCCAATTGTCTCTCAGGACACTGACCAAAGCTAGCATCATACCTCACTCAGGCCAGGGAAGGGTCATTCTGGGTGAAGCAAAAGCCTGGTTAAAAAAGAGAAGGAGGGGAAAATACTTCTTGAAAGGAAGACAGGCTGGAAGAGAATAAAGAAAGTGAAGTTTATTCACAAAGGGCTAAAATTAGAGCCCTAGGAAATGTGGCCCATTTCTTTATTAGAATTATGAACTTTGTGTGAGGTAAGTACCTCTTTTCTAAGCTGAGGATATTCTTGTCACTGTTGTCCGTATCCCTCCTGTTTCGATTTGTAGCAGGATACCATTTTGATGTACTAACTGTTCACTGTTTGTGCCTGCCGTGTCCTTTTTTGACTCTCTGGGCCTTTCTCATTCAAGTTGGAGCAAAGAATGGCCATCATCTCAGATGAGGATTGTTACCAGAATTAGGAGCAAAAAAGATGAAAAGACTTGATCTTCTAGTTTCAAGAAAATATTTGAAAGGATTCTGACCAATCCTGAGACAGTGTTCCTTTCTGACACTAGACTGTTTAGCGAATCAGAGAGAAAGTGAGAGGTTTAAAAGCTGGAGAGTCCTTCAAGGCCCCAGTATTCCACTCCCCTCTAGCTTCCAAGCTCATAAGAACATCTTACAGTTGGGGGTATACAACAGCAGAAAGGTTCTGGGTGCCTTCCCTTTCCTGTAATGGACTCAGAAAACCTGTAAGTGTCCCAAAGTCTCCCCAGTCTTGGAGGTTACAGGGACAGTTGAGTGAAATGGTTGCAGATGTGTTTAGGGTGAAGTCCCTGAGGCAGTCTCACCACGTTTTCTGGAGCCCAGAGTGATGGATGGAGATGCAGCTGAGTCAGAGACAGCCGGAAATGAGGCTGAGAAGGAAGCACCTGCTTGCATCAAAACGGAGGGCAGGTGGGTAAGAGCTCAGCTGTGGTATGTGGCTGGATGACCACAGATGGCGTCCAACAGGGAATGTCCTTTCCCCTCCCACACCCTTGGGATTGAGTAATATTTTGCCTATTTGCAGGAGAGAGAACCAAGTAATACAGAGATATGTCCTGGGAAGTTCATATAGCTCATAAACGGCCCAAATGGAACTCGAACCCAAGTCTTCTGAATTCAGATGTGATGCTTCACATCTTCACAGTTGCCTTAGGGAGGAAATGGTGCACTGAATTTAAAAACTGATTTGTTTGCAATCTCATCCAGAAATTTATCAGTTGGAAATTAAAGACTGGATAGCAGAGATGAAGGTCTGGAGAGAGAAGTCACAGTTTTGGCCATGAGAGCAGGAGAAAGTGGTAAAGGAGAATATTGGTGATGGTGAGGACTGTGGACTTGTAGGAAAGCCCACAGGGAGGCAGCTATGGCAGAAGGGCCAAACCAGGAAAAGAGGGGAAAGAATATGAAGAAGATTCTACAGTTAAGAAAGTTTCAAGAAGACTATGTCTCCTCCTTTCAGTTACAAAGCTAATTAAGAGTGAATTACAACTATTCTTGAGGCCTAATGTCAGAAAGATGAGCATTACATTTTGAACAATTAACCTACAAAAAAAACCAAATCATGTTCTCACTAGGAGTTTCTTTACTCTTACTAGTCAATTCCTGCAAGCGTGGTTATTGGACTACCTAATAATCCACAGATGATTTGAAGTAGTAAATCAGGAAGATAGGAAATGTTCTAGAATTAAAATACAGGAATAAGTAACATATGAAATCATGTCTACAGTGAAGAATGCAGAAAACTATCCAAAGAGGAGATAAAAACCTAAAATAAAAAAGCAGTGTTTAATACTTGTACATAAACAGCTTCAAATACTCCCATAGTTCTGAACCCATTATCTAGAAAACAAAATTTAAAAATCAAAGATATTTCTAGTGTTGTTTCAGAATCTGCATTTGAAAAAGTCTGATGAACTCTGGCAAAGAAGTCAGGAAGTATGCAATTCTTTTTAGAATAAATATTCATCAAAAGTGTTGGCTACTTAAAGGAAAACGTTAAAGTAATGGGAAAATTTATTTATGTGGGACAGTTTGATGCAAAAGTAATTCTTAATTTCCCCAGCACTTCAGGCAATAAGAATTCTTCTTTAGGTGACAGTAGTGAAAAATAAATGTTTGATAATGTATCAGCACAGATTAGTGCCTCAGAGCTCAGCCTCTGGAGCCAGACTGCTGGGTTAGAATCTCAGGTCTCACTGATGTATGACTTTGTACAAGTTTCCTAACATCTCTCTGCCTCAGTTTCCTCATCCTAAAACAAGAAAAATAAATATATTTATATTTTATGGAGATTCATGTGAAGTACTTAAAATAGTGCCCTGGACACAGCAGGTCAACATATTATATATACCTTTGCTATTTTTTTTTTTTTTTTTTTTTTCAGTATGCGGGCCTCTCACTGTTGTGGCCTCTCCCGTTGCGGAGCACAGGCTCTGGACGCGCAGGCTCAGCGGCCATGGCTCACGGGCCCAGCCGCTCCACGGCATGTGGGATCTTCCCAGACCAGGGCACGAACCCGTGTCCCCTGCATCAGCAGGCGGACTCTCAACCACTGCGCCACCAGGGAAGCCCTACCTTTGCTATTATTAAACATACTATATGGTTTTATTAATTATAGTTTTCATAAGGTTATCAGGAAATGTAAAGAGTAGAATCACCCTGAAAGAATTTAATGAAAATATCCAGAAATCAATTCCCTTTACTGTGGTTTGTTTTGTAGATTATTTTCCCTTATGTGTTAGTATAACTACATTTACTTAACCCTAAGAAAAAATAATCCTCAGTATTATAACTATTGAAGAAAAAAACAAAAGACTAGAGTATCCTAAATACTACATACAGTGATTTTAGAGAAATCTCTCTTAAACTTCTCTATCAGATCTGAATTGGTCCTGTAGGAGAGCCAAATGAACATAGACGCTTAAAAAGTTTTGCACATTTACCATGTTACCATGTGAGCTTCTGGACATAGGTACAAAATGTTACAATATAAATTTGAGCTGTACTATACCAGGATAGAATAATCCAATTGGGGACTGAAGTGGAGACAGATGGAAAGCACAACTAATGCAGGTACGTATGAATGACTACACTCCCATCTGGAGGGACTGCCAAGCTTTCAGAAAATGAACCCAACAGTCATTTTTAACATCATACATCTTTCCTTCTGGAAGTAATACACCAATCTGCAAATAATCTTACATTCTTTTTCAGTTTGGGGAATTTAAATGACTAGTTTTCTGACTCAGACAAGGATTGCTTTCCTATAGAACTGGTTATTGGAAGTTTTTTTTTTTTCCTGCTGGTTCTCGTTCCTGAAAATTCACACCTGTTTTATATATAGATAGATATAGCTGTCAACATAGGTAGATAAACCAATTGATTTTATTTTTGCTAGCATTATCTTTTAATTTCATTTTAGCTTAAATAAAATTCTTGTAACTACCCCCTTCATAGTTTCAAAATGGAAATGGCCATATAGATATCCAGGTGGAAAAGTACCAATTAATAGTTTAGTCCAGAAGATAACTTCTGAAATTTAGTGTACAGTTCTTCTTTCAACATTTATAAAATAAAGCGTCATAAGTTTCCCCTTGAATTTCAGTGATGTTTGCCTTTGTGATGTGAAAACTTTTAATCTGATAACTAATGATTTTCTACTACATCTTTTTTATTGTGCTTCTGAGCCAATACAACTTCCAAGTAATCAGAGATCCACTGTTTTTTTCAAGGGCATTTCTTCCATACTAAGGGCATTTCTGAAGCAGGCACCTTAGCTACACAGACTAGTGGCTCCTAGAACTGTCACTTCTCTCAAGGCAGTATGGCTTTCTGAATAAGAGCATGGGTTCTGGAATAATACTGACCTGGTTTTGAATTCCAGTTTTGCTACATATTAACTCAGTGGTCATCGGAAAGATATTTTACCTTTGTGAATTTTGGTTAGATTTTAAATGTTAATAAAATTAAGGATAATCATGCCTTTTAAAAGTGTCTGTCATATGTTAAATGAGACTCACTATTCAAACACCTGTTGAGTATCTAATTATGTGTTAAGCCCTTTTCTAGGGAATAAGGCTCATATCCTTCGTGAGGGGATGGGAAGAGACAACCATATTCACAAATAAAAATAAGAAAATATCAGTTAGTGATAAATGTCATGAAGAAAATGAAACTGCTTAATGTAATTAGTAACTGGACTACTTTAATGGGCTGGATAGGGAGGCTTCCTGAGGAGGTGATATCTGAATTGAGATCAAGAAGCCAAAGGAGCAACTCATAAGAAGAATTTTCTGGGTAGAAACCTTCTGGGCAGAAAGAACAGTAAACGCAAAGATCTTGAGGTGGAAATAAGATCAGTATTGTCAAGGAACAGAAAAGGGCCAGGATAGCAGGCATTTAATGATCAAGAGAGGGTGGTAGTATTGAGGTCACAGAGGCTGGAGGGAGAAGTTAAGCGCTGATGCTCCAAGTCAAACTTGATTTCAAATCCCATCTTTACCACTTGCCAGGTCTGAGACTATGAGCAAAGTATTTTAACTATTTGACCCTCTATTTCCTCATCTGTAAACATGTATCATTGAGCTATTATTAAAATTTTCTTTCAAATAGAGTACATAAAACTTCCCAGTAAATGGCAGCATCCATTATTATTATTATTTTATTACCTTTCCTAAGGTAATCCAGTGCATTTACACCTAAAGGCATACTTGTATAATCCAAGTACATTTCTATGTGAAGTAACTATTTCAGTATGTAGCTGGGTAGTACAATATTTCAAAGCCATTTAGGATGAAAGGTTTTCTAAAAAATCCTTTTGCCAGTCATTCCACAGTTGCAAGAGCTTTGTGCCTTAAAGCATTATTTTTTACCACACAAGCATAGCAAGGTTAGATGCTGACGGGTGAAGGACAAACTGATTTATAAAGTCACTTTCATTTTCCACTGTTTTTTTTTTTTCCCCCCCAATAAGTGAGGAAATGTCACTGGGAATGTCAGCTGGGAATAAACTATTTCAGTTGCTTGTGCATTCACTTACTCATTGTCTATATCCTGTACTTTGACATTTGATCAAAAGCCACATAAATCTTGGTTTGTTTCCTCCAAACCAAGTTTATTTCTTTTGTATCCTGAATTTGATCCTTCTCTCCCATACTGCATTTCTGTATCACCTCTGTCATTGCTGGTTCTTCTAATGCTCTACATTCCTCTGCAGCTGTATTTCCGCTGGAATCATTCCCACTTTCAAACATCTTCTGAACCCCTCAGTAGTCTTTCAACATTTGATCCCCCAATATATGTACACAGAGAAGAAATTTTATTAAAAGCTAATGGTGGCTATGTTTTTGAAAGGTTAAAAGTTATCATTATTATTAGAATGAACCATCAAAAATGTATGTGATGGAGCAACAGAGCTTATGTCCAAATCACAGCTGTTCTAAATTATGTTTTAAAAAGTCAAACATACAGATATTTCCAAATATATGGAATACTGTCAGTCACATAAAACATGTAATGCTTCACTTAATTTCCTATTTTTTATTCTGACATATTTTATATATATATTGTTGAATTGCACTTTATGATTTGTTAAACAAAGGTGCTTATGTGTAATATAAGGAAACAGCTGAACTTAAACTTTCCAAACTTATCTTTTGTTTGCTTTTGTTTGTTTTAAAGATAGCTTTTTGAAGAATATAACAGAAATACATTTGAATTATAGAAAATTTTGTCCATAATGAAGAAAATAGAAGAAAATGCAAGTCATCCCTAAACTTAGGTATATTCTCATGCATATATTCTCAGGATGTGGCCAAGCTTGTGAAAGCTGATGGAAGTGTGTGAGGGGGCAATTAAGGTAGTGGCTAGCTGACTCTGTATTAGTTTGCCAGGGCTGCCAATAAATAAATAAATACATACATACATACATACTAACCACAAACTGGGCGGCTTAAGTGACAGAAATTTTTCATAATTCTAGAAGCTAGACGTCCATGGTCAAGGTGACAGCAGGTTTAGTTCCTCCTGGGCCTCTCTCCTTGCCTTGCAGTTGGCCATCTTCTCCCTGTGTCCTCACAAGGTCTTTCCTCTGAGTAAGCACATCGTGGTGTCTCTGTGTGTGGCCAAATTCCCTCTTCTTATAAGGCCACCAGATTAGATCAGGGCTCACTCTAATGGCCTCATTTAACTAAATTACCTCTTTAAAGGCCCTGTCTCTAAATACAGTCACCTTCTGAGGTACTGGGGGCTAGGACTTTGACATAGGAATTTGGGGGGGACATAATTCAGCCCATAACATTGTCTACTTTTAAGCCCCAGAGATTAAACAAAAATCAAATCTGAGGATGACACCAGAATGTTTATTAATGATGACAACTAGGAATGCCATTCAGACCAGAAAATCTATTATTAGAATTACAGCTGTGGTCCCTGTGCTCCAGCTACCTGGGATGTAGAAGCTTGCCTGGTCTGTTGTGTGTTTGCCAACACCACCAAGCAATTAACTCATTTCTGACACTATCTACCCAGTGAATGCATCAGATCTCACAGATCTCCTAAGACTGCACTCACTTCAGATGCCACTCTAAAGTTTAGGTTGTTACCTGTGCTTCTGATCTACGACTACATATTGAAGGTTCCCACAACCCTCTCCTCAGGTTCAATTAGTTTGCTAGAGTGGCTCACAGAACTCAGAGAAACATTTACTTATGTTGCCAGTTTATTATAAAGGATATGGTAAAGGATACAGACAAACAACCAGATGAAGAGGTACATAGGGTGAGGTCAAGAAGGGCCCCAAGTGCATGAGCTTCTGTTCCCATGGTACTGGGGTGTGCCACCCTCCCAGCATGTGGACATGCTCACCATCTAGGAAGCTCTCCAAATCTGTCCTCTTGAGTTTTTACGGAAGTTCCATTACATAGGCACAATCGATTAAATCATTCACCATTGGCAACTGAACTCAAATTTCCAGCCCCTTTCCCCTCCCCAGAGGTGAGGCAGGGTGGAGTGGTGGTGAATTCCAACCGTCTAGTCCAGTGGTTCGTCCCGTGGCAAGCAATGCCCATCCTCTGGGCTTTCTGAAAGTCTCCTCATTAACATAAACTGAGGTGTGGGCTAATAAAGCTAGTTGTTATGAATAGCAAACGCCACCTTTATCACTCTTATCATGTAGGAAACCCCACAGGTTTTACGAGCTCTGTGCTAAGAACAGGATGAAGACCAAATAATGTATTTCTTAACTATAACTCACAATATCCCATCTGGTTACTTTTGATTCAGAAACATGCTTAGCTACACTGGTCAATCCCACCTTTTGATTAATATGCTTTCCTTTACATTTGTTAATTTATATAAAAATGTACAAATATTATGAAGTCTTATTGCCATATAGTCACCTTGTCTCCTAGGCTGATTTTACAAACTGACTCTCCAACAGCAATAGATTTCTCTTTTTTTGTTGTTGGTTATTGAGAGCTACCACAGTGTGGTCCAAAGAAGAGGATTTATAAAGACCACTAGTTGGAATCTGGGATCTTACTTCTTCATACGTGGAAATAAATAATAAATATCTCCCATGACATTAAAGTAAGAATACTTAACTATCCTATTATCATAGAAGAGTTACTGTCACTTTAACAAGTGTGCATTTGTTGAACATCCACATTGTTTGCATTTTTAACACTTAATATAGAATAATGACTGAATAATATTCCATTATTTATTTATAGTTAGATGTTGAATTTAGTCAACTTTTTTTCCATGATAAATAACATTGTGAAGAGTATTCTTTTAAGATGTTTTATGTAATTTTTAATTACTGATTAATTTATTAGTAAAACTTACCCCTCAAAATGGACTATATCAAAGGGTGTGGCATATTTTTAAGGCTTTTGATACTCGCTGTAAAAACTGCCCTATATAAGAGTGGTACTAATTTACACTCCCACTAATGGTGTTGGAAAGCCATTTCTCCAGAGTTACCATTTATGAGTAATTTGATGAAATATGTTATTTTAAAAAATATTTTCCATTTTGGTATGTAAAAGACCAGCATCTCATTATTTTAATACCCATTTTTAGTAATTAATTAGGTAACTTGTTTTTTGATTTTGTTTTTGTTTTTTTTTAAACATTTTTATTGGAGTAAAATTGCTTTACAATGGTGTGTTAGTTTCTGCTTCATAACAAAGTGAATCAGTATACATATACATATATCCCCATATCTCTTACCTCTTGCATCTCCCTCCCTCCCACCCTCCTTATCCCACCCTTCTAGAGGGTCACAAAGCACTGAGCTGATCTCCCTGTGCTATGCAACTGCTTCCCACTAGCTATCTATTTTACATCTGGCACTGTATATATGTTCATATATATGGTAGTGTATATATGCTCATATATATGTATGCTCATATATACGGTCACAGTCTTCGCCTGTGAAGCCATCTGGTCCTGGGCTTTTGTTTGTTGGAAGATTTTTAATCGCAGTTTCAATTTCAGTGCTTGTGATTGGTCTGTTCATATTTTCTATTTCTTCCTAAGTCAGTCTCAGAAGGTTGTGCATTTCTAAGAATTTGTCCATTTCTTCCAGGTTGTCCATTTTATTGGCATATAGTTGCTTGTAGTAATCTGTCATGATCCTTTTTATTTCTGCTGTGTCAGTTGTTACTTCTCCTTTTTCATTTCTAATTCCATTGATTTGAGTCTTCTCCCTTTTTAAAAAAAATAAATTTATTTAATTAATTTATTTATTTTTGGCTATGTTGGGTCTTCGTTGCGGTGCGCGGGCTTCTCACTGAGGTGGTTTCTCTTGTTGTAGACCACGGGCTCTAGACGCATGGGCTTCAGTAGTTGTGGCAAGTGGGCTCAGTAGTTATGGCTCACGAGTTCTGGAGCACAGGCTCAGTAGTTGCGGCACAAGGGCTTAGCTGCTCCAAGGCATGTGGGATCTTCCCAGACCAGGGAACAAACCCGTGTCCCCTGCATTGGCAGGTGGATTCTCAACCACTGCACCACCAGGGAAGCCCCTCCCTTTTTTTCTTGATGAGTCTGGCTAATGGTTTATCAATTTTGTTTATCTTCTCAAAGAACCAGCTTTTAGTTTTATTGATCTTTGCTATCGTTTCCTTCATTTCTTTTTCATTTATTTCTGATCTGATCTTTATGATTTCTTTCCTTCTGCTAACTTTGGGGTTTTTTTGCTCTTCTTTCTCTAATTGCTTCAGGTGTTAGGTTAGGTTGTTTCTTTGAGATGTTTCTTAAGGTAGGATTGTATTGCTATAAACTTCCCTCTTAGAACTGCTTTTGCTGCATCCCATAGGTTTTGGATCGTCATGTCTTCATTGTCATTTGTTTTTAGGTGTTTTTTGATTTCCTCTTTGATTTCTTCAGTGATCTCTTGGTTATTAAGTAGTGTATTGTTTAGCCTCCATCTGTTTGTATTTTTTACAGATTTTGTCCTGTAATTGATATGTAGTCTCATAGTGTTGTGGTCAGAAAAGATACTTCATATGATTTCAATTTTCTTAAATTTACCAAGGCTTGATTTGTGACCCAAGGTATGATCTATCCTGTAGAATGTTCCAGGAGCACTTGAGAAGAAAGTGTATTCTGTTGTTTTTGGATGGAATGTCCTATAAATATCAATTAAGTCCATCTTATTTAATGTATCATTTAAAGCTTGTGTTTCCTTATTTATTTTCATTTTGGATGATCTGTCCATTGGTGAAAGTGGAGTGTTAAAGTCCCCTACTATGATTGTGTTACTGTTGATTTCGCCTTTTATGGCTGTTAGTATTTGCCTTATGTATTGAGGTGCTCCAACGTTGGGTGCATAGGTATTTACAATTGTTATACCTTCTTCTTGGATCGATCCCTTCATCATTATGTAGTGTCCTTCTTTGTCTCTTGTTTTAAAGTCTTTGTTTTAAAGTCTATTTTGTCTGATATGAGAATTGCTACTCTAGCTTTCGTCTGATTTCCATTTGCATGGAATATCTTTTTCCATCCCCTCACTTTCAGTCTGTATGTGTCCCTAGGTCTGAAGTGGGTCTCTTGTAGACAGCATATATACGGGTTTTGTTTTGTATCCATTCAGCCAGTCTGTGTCTTGTGGTTGGAGCATTTAATCCATTTACATTTAAGGTAATTATCAATATGCATGTTCCTATTCCCATTTTCTTAATTGTTTTGGGGTTGTTATTGTAGGTCTTTTCCTTCTCTTGTGTTTCCCGCCTAAAGAAGTTCCTTTAGCATTTCTTGTAAAGCTGGTTTGGTGGTGCTGAGCTCTCTTAGCTTTTGCTTGTCTGTAAAGGTTTTAATTTCTCCATCGTATCTGAGGGAGATCCTTCCTCCATAATCTTGGTTGTAGGTTTTTCCCTTTCATCACTTTATGTATGTTCTGCCACTCCCTTCTGGCTTGCAGAGTTTCTGCTGAAAGATCAGCTGTTAACCTTACAGGGATTCCCTTGTATGTTATTTGTTGTTTTTCCCTTGCTGCTTTTAATATTTTTTCTTTGTATTTAAATTTGATAGTTTGATTAATATGTGTATTGGCATGTTTCTCCTTGGATTTATCCTGTATGGGACTCTCTGTGCTTCCTGGACTTGATTGACCATTTCCTTTCCCATATTAGGGAAGTTCTCAACTATAATCTCTTCAAATATTTTCTCAGTCCCTTTCTTTTTCTCTTCTTCTTCTGGGACTCCTATAATTCGAATGTTGGTGTGTTCAATATTGTCCCAGAGGTCTCTAAGACTGTCCTCAATTCTTTTCATTCTTTTTTCTTTATTCTGCTCTGCCGTAGTTATTTCCACTATTTTATCTTCCAGGTCACTTATCCATTCTTCTGCCTCAGTTATTCTGCTATTGATCCCTTCTAAAGAATTTTTAATTTCATTTCTTGGTTGTTCATCCCTGTTTGTTTGCTCTTTAGTTCTTCTAGGTCCTTGTTAAATGTTTCTTGTATTTTCTCCATTCTATTTCCAAGATTTTGGATCATCTTTACTATCACTACTCTGGATTCTTTTTCAGGTAGACTGCCTATTCCATCTTCATTTGTTAGGTCTGGTGGGTTTTTATCTTGCTCCTTCATCTGCTATGTGTTCTCTGCCTTCTCATTTTTCTTAACTTACTGTGTTTGGGGTCTCCTTTTCGTAGGTGGCAGGTTTGTAGTTCCTGTTGTTTTTGGTGTCTGCCCCCAGTGGCTAAGGTTGGTTCAGCGGGTTGTGTAGGCTTCCTGGTGGAGGGGACTAGTGGCTGTGTTCTGGTGGATGAGGCTGGATCTTGTCTTTCTGGTGGGCAGGTCCACATCTGGTGGTGTGTTTTGGGGTGTCATTGACCTTATTATGATTTTAGGCAGCCTCTCTGCTAATGGGTGGTGTGTGTTCCTGGCCTGCTAGCTGTTTGTCATAGGGTGTCCAGCACTGTAGCTTGCTGGTCATTGAGTGGAGCTGGGTCTTGGCATTGAGATGGAGATATCTGGGAGATTTTTGCTGTTTGATATTACATGGAGCTGGGTGTCTGTGGTGGACCAATGTCCTGATCTTGGCTCTGCCACCTCAGAGGCACAGCCCTGACGTCTGGATGGAGCACCAAGAGCCTGTCATCCACACAGCTCAGAATAAAAGGGAGAAAGAAAGAAAGAAAGAAAGAAAGAAAGAAAGAAAAAGATAAAATAAAGTAAAATAAATTAAAAAGTTATGAAAAAACAGAAAATAATTATTAAAAATAATATTTTAAGTAATTAAAAAAAAGAAAGAAGAGAACAACAAAGCCAAAAAAAATCCACCAATGATAATAAGCACTGAAAACTATTATAAAAAAAAAAAAAACGAACAGAACCTTAGGACAAATGGTAAAAGCAAAGCTATACAGACAAAATCACACACAGAAACATATGCATACACACTCACAAAAAGAGAAAAAGGGAAAAAATATATATATATCATTGCTCCCGACATCCACCTCCTCAATTTGGGATGATTCGTTGTCTATTCAGGTATCCCACAGATGCAGGGTATATCAAGTTGACTGCGGAGATTTAATTCGCTGCTCCTGCAGCTGCTGGGAGAGATTTCCCTTTCTCTTTTCTATTCGCATAGCTCCTGGGATTCAGCTTTGAATTTGGCCCCGCCTCTGCGTGTAGGTCGCCGGAGGGCATCTGTTCTTCACTCAGACAGGATGGGATTAAAGGAGCAGCTGATTCAGGGGCTCTGGCTCACTCAGCCCAGTGGTGGAGAGGGAGGGGTACAGATGCAGGGCGAGCCTGCAGCGGCAGAGGGCAGCGTGATGTTGCACAAGCCTGAGGTGCTCCATGTGTTCTCTGGGGGAAGTTGTCCCTGGGTCACAGGACCCTGGCAGTGGCGGGCTGCACAGGCTCCCAGTAGGGAAGGTGTGGATAGTGACCTGTGCTTGCACACAGGCTTCTTGGTGGTGGTAGCAGCAGCCTTAGCGTCTCAGGACCGTCTCTGGGGTCCGCGCTGATAGCCACAGCTCGTGCCTGTCTCTGGAGCTCCTTTAAGCAGCGCTCTTAATCCCCTCTCATGCACCAGGAAACAAAGAGGCAAGAAAAAGTCTCTGGCCTCTTCAGCAGCTCCAGACTTTTTCCCGGACTCCCTCCCAGCTAGCTGTGGCGCACTAGCCCCATTCAGGCTGTGTTCATGCAGCCAACCCCAGTCCTCTCCCTGGGATCCAACCTCCGAAGCCCGAGCCTCAGCTCCCAGCCCCGCCTGCTCCAGCGGGTGAGCAGACAAGCCACTCAGGCTGGTGAGCGCTGGTCAGCACCGATCCTCTCTGCGGGAATCTCTCCGCTTTGCCCTCCGCACCCCTGTGGCTGCACTCTCCTCCATGGCTCTGAAGCTTCCCCCCCTCCACCACCCACAGTCTCCGCCCGCGAAGGGGCTTACTAGTGTGTGGAAACCTTTCCTCCTTCACAGATCCCTCCCACTGGTGCAGGTGCCGTCCCTATTCTTTTGTCTCTGTTTTTCCTTTTTTCTTTTACCCTACCCAGGAATGTGGGGATTTTCTTGCCTTTTGGTAAGTCTGAGGTCTTCTGCCAGCGTTCAGTAGGTGTTCTGTAGGAGTTGTTCCACATGTAGATGTATTTCTGATGTATCTGTGGGGAGGAAGGTGATCTCCATGTCTTACTCTTCCGCCATCTTGAAGCTCTCTAGGTAACTTTTTACATATGTTTAATGTACTTTTTTTTTTTTAATGTGAGTGGTTTATTGCAGTGTTGCTTTGAAACACTGTCCATCCCTTTTACTCATTCACTTGACACAGCTGATTACTCCTCTCAGTATGTATGTATGTATGCATGTATGTATGTATGTATGTATTTATGGCTGTGTTGGGTCTTTGTTGCAGCGCGCGGGCTTTCTATAGTTGCAGCAAGCAGGGGCTAGTCTTCACTGTGGTGCTCTGTCGTCTTATTGCAGCAGCTTCTCTTGTTGCAGACCACGGGCTCTAGGCGCGTGGGCTCAGTATCTGTGGCTCGTGGGATCTTCCCAGACCAGGGATCAAACCTGTGTCCCCTGCATTGGCGGGTGGATTCTTAACCACTGTGCCACCAGGGAAGGTCCCTAATGTACTTCTTCTTGAATTGCCTATTCATGTCTTCTGCTCATTTTGCTATCAAATTATTTACCTTCTCACTGATTTACATGAGCTCTTTGTATATTAATTATATTAACCATTTGTTCTAAGTTTTTTAAAAATTTATCAATTTTTGGTACCTGATACTTTTGAGCACCTGAAATTTTTATTTCTGTTTACTCAAAAATTAATATTTTTCCTTTAAAAAATATTCAGGTTCTCTTCTTCCCCAAAAGTCAGATTAATCTTTATATATGTTGCACACTGATTTTTCAAACAAAATTCCCTGTATTTTTCCAATTAATTGTATATGCTGCACAATGTCTATCATTTCTACAAATTAAACACCAGCAAATACAGCAATTTGCTGGTCATTTGTTATCAGAGGTTGTGTGGTATGGTGGAAGAACTACTAAACTATATGACCTTAGGAAAAATTATGTGTCCTTACAGAAGCTTATTTGCTGCAAAATAAGGATATTAATGTCTACCTCACAGGGTGGATGTGAGGATAAAACAATATTACATATGTGAAAACACCTCAGGGGCACTGAATAAATGTTAATGACGTTCATTTGTACAGATGTGTTTTTGTTGAATATCAATATTGCTTTCCTTTCTTTGGTGAATTTATCATAGTTTACCTTTATCTTCAACATAATGCAGCTCACTCTCTGAAGTATTTTGAAAATTGTGTACTACTGTAATAACATACTAATACTATTGTCCATATATTCATATATAGCTTTAAAATTTAGAATGCCTTGCCATCATTACTCACCATTACTCTTACTACTAGCTGTTTATTTATAGGAGATTTCCATATTGCCAAGGAAATTGAACACTAAATCCTACAAGTTACTTTAGCAACACAGGAAATCTTATCAGCTACCAAAATAAATACTTTATTTCCAGTTAAATATTCTACTTCCAGCAAATCTTTTTTTTTTTTTTTTACCAGTCAGAACAGACGGCTTTAATTGGTGACATTTTTCAGTTAATTGTAGTATTAATACAATTCAAAAGAGCTTAAATAATAAAAGGAATGTATTAGTTTTTGCAGTTAGGATGTCTAAGGATGTGGTTAGCTTCAGGGACTCAATGATTTAGTCAGTTAAGAACTACCTTGCTCTCCTCTCCACGCTCCTCCCCGCACCCTCCCACCATTACTTGTTTTTATCCACGTTACAGGGACTATGACCCCACCAACTTTAGGCCACTTTTGCTCATCATTATTTCAGCTAGCAAGAACACTATTTCACCAACTCTAACTCAGAAACGTCCTGGGGAGGAGTCGAACTGCCCTCAATCATGGTGTGAGCCATACACTTTGTCTGGTTTTAATCGCTGTGTCCACAGTGATTCAACAGCATGATTGGACCAGCTGGGGGGGGATACATGACCAATCTGTTGACCAGCAGGAAGGGAACAGTGATTGGGAGTTCTCCCAGGATCACAATAAGAAGGAAGAAACATGTCCCCAAAGTAAATGTTAGGGTGTGCTACCACGGAGTATGTGAATGGGAAAACCTGCTTGGTGGGATCACAACAACTACTACTCCTCAAGGGTGTTTATTTTATCAAACCAAACCACTTTTGTTAGAAGATAATAGAAGTTGTTACAAGGAAGATTTCTTCATTCCTGCAAAATTTATTCAAGTGCCCAGCAATGCTGACTTCATACTATCTTTCATTCATATAACAGTGGGCTTAATCTACAGGATTACTATTCAAAGTGTTCTTATACCCACGTTTGATGATCCTCCACAAAGGCATAAGAAAGGGCAATTACCTTATTTGAAATGTATTTTGCACAAAAATTAATGTCAGGAGCATATACCTTAACTCTCACTGTTTCGAATCAAGTTTACTTTAGCTCCTGGAGTTTTTTCAGTGTTTCTAAGTGCCTTGCAAATTTCTGAGCAAATGATCCATCTGTATGTTGTATGTTGATGGCATAAATGACTAATAATTGCATTCATAATTATCTTTACTTTATCATGGCATTCTGTGCCTCATGAATTCAAAAACATTCAGCCATGAAAAGAGACCTTTAGTGGTATATGATGGAATCTAATTTCTTCCCACCCAAAGGGCAATTTAGCAATATTGACCATTTAAAGGGCCAAATCAAACAAGATAATGAGGGATAATTCACTTTTCTCTTTCTGGCTTACCAATCCAGATTTGGACAATATGGACAACAGAACAAAGCCACTGTAATTATTATTTGGCTTTCAGAGCTATACAAATGCGTAATCTTTTTCAATGCTGCTTCCCAAAAAAGTTCTAACATTGTTATATAATTACATTTTTTCCTTGCCTTGGCTATTTTGGTTCTTGTTAAAATGTTGTTTTTGATCAAATAGCCCATACACAATTAGCTGCAGTATTATAAAATAAATGAATCACAGCTGCACTGACAAATACATAAGCAGGAACAGAGAATGATAAATGCAGAAACAATTCCATCTCTAGCTGGAAGTATCCTGACAGCAATAATTATAGAATGCAACAGAGCCAATTTGCCCATCATACATTAATTTGACTACATTCAAAAATGCTGACAGATATTTAAGGAATAACTTAAAATATATCTTCAGTTATATTGATCTTATGTGTTTGCTTCCGGAAAACTGAAAGACAAGGAAATGTCTAATAAAAAGAGAGGGTACAGTATTTGGACGTGGTTATGGGTGCTAGAATTCTCAAGCAAATTTTGTGTTGTATGTGCTTTGTTGATCTTCTAGTATGCCCACCCCGTACACACACACACTTTGTTGATCTTCTACTATGCCCACCCCCTACACACACACACACACACACACACACACACAGTTGGTCTTCTACTATACCCACCCCCCTACATGCACACACTTTTTTTAAGGCCATGTTGCTTTCTGACATTCAAAGAGAGATTCCTCGTTTTTCTGGCAGGTATATACTCAATTCCCCCAGATATACCATGTATAACTAAGTAATGCTTGCTACATTATAATGGAGCCTAATTTTAAGATTAAAGGCAATAAAATGAAATTAAATGTGAGAGAGGTGAGATAAGGCAAATCTTCAGTAAGAACAAAAATAGAAGGTTTTAAATTTACTCTAGAGACAGCAACAAGCAGAATTGATAGTCTGAAGAGCCAAATCAACAGTATGAATGATAAATTAATCTATCCCCTCTGAACGTGAAGAGAAAAGGGTACCCTCCATTCTCCTCTTAAAAAAAAAAAGTAAGAGAAGAGATAAAAAATGTGGCAGATAGAAAAATAGAGGCCTCACATGCAGATTTCCCGAGAAAGATACAAGATCACGTGCGGCAGCTACAGGAAGTTCTCAGGTGAACACTTAATTGTAGGGTGCACTCAAGTCTAATCACCTAGGATAAAATCCTGGCTCTGCCTCTTCTAAGCCGGGGCACCTGGAGCAAGTTGCTGAACCTCCCTGTGCCTCAACTTTCCTATCTATAAAATGTGGATACTTACAATACCTGCTTCAAATGTTCCATGTGCTGACATAACAAGTTTTACTTAAAACAACCTGGCATGTAGAGAGCCTTCAATAAATGTTAGCAATGATTGCAGTAAAACTCTAAGCCAAATGTGTGCTGTTCATTTCCTACTTTCTCACTGCCCACCATGCTCTGTTAAATAAGTGAAAAGTTGAAGACAGACAGAAGAAAACATTCCTAAGCTGAAAAAGACCTGCATACACAGAATGAAGGAGCACATTTTCCATGTCATTGCAGGCTTTGCGATCTCATTTTTAAAAATACCTATAATAGAGTTTGCCATAGTTGATTTAAACATTCCCATTCATTGCCTTTACAAGGGGGGGGAACATTTGATTATTTTTAATTAGGACCTGATTTAAATCTATGTTCTTAGACTACAATATAAAAAAATGCACTTCTTACCTTCTTCCTTTATTATACCTTGTTTAACTCTGTGTATTTGTTATTGATCAATTTTGGAGAAATGGTATGGAATTTGGACATAGCATTCTTAGTCATTAAAAAAGGATTAGTTTAATTGCTCCAGGATGTATGCCATTTTGTTTGCAAATTGCATTGCATTTCGCAATGTCATCCAAAAACTGGAAGGCCATATGGCCCTCACAACTTCTTAGGGAAAGGGCATCTCTTACACACACACACACACACACACACAAATGCACAGAAAGACTAATGTCTTCATCAAATTTTAGTAGAGAAAGTTCTGTCTCTTGAGTGAGAAAGAATAGTGACCAGGATGTGCACACACCAAGACAAAAACAGAACTTAGAAACAGAGTTCACATCTCAGGACCTGCTGTCAGACATTTTCCTTCAATTGCTTTTTCATGAATCCTAGGATTTGTTCCAGTGGAAAACATTCATCTCTCATAGGACCATCTAGAAATTATATCAAAATTTATAATAGGAGACCAATTTATCATCCTGCCTTTAAAAAAAATTATCTTGGCATATCCACAACATTTTGAAATGCCAGAAAAATTAATTTTAATTAATTCAAAAATAATTACATTAATAACAGCATATATTTACTAAATGCACTCTGTACCAGGAGCCATGCTAAGTCTTTCACCTGAGCAAACTTGTTAAATTCTTACCACAAACAGATGAGGAAGGCATTATTACATGTCCATTTTATAGATGAGGAAACTGAAACTCACTAAGGTCAGATATCTTGCTTTAAGTCACACAAGCAGCAAGAACTATAACCACATGGATCTGATTTGCAAGTGAGATCTCTCTTATTCATTATTGTTTGTTAGGTTCTGAAGTGCTTTTAAAAATTAAAACATCTTATATGACATTTAAAAATTAGACACTGCAGAATTATATTAAGTGAAACTTTTCCTCCTCTGCAGATATCTGCCATTCATACCCCATTCTCATTTCCTGTTCTCCAGAAGTAACCAATGTGAAGAGTATGGTGTGTTTCCAGCCAGATTTTTTCAATGCTTATTTATATAAAATATTTGATACATATATACTATGTCATTTTCCCAAAGAAACAGTATAAAATAAGCTTTAAATTTCATATTTTATTTAAGCACTATATTTTAATCTTCTTTCTATGTTACTAAATAATAATTTACAACACTTTTTAATGGCTGCATATTATTTCACTGAATATATGTACCAACATTTTTAGTATCAGTCCACCATTAATGATCATTTAGGTTATTTCCAGCTCTTCTACAAAATCACATCCCTGTCAAGAATTGTGAAAGGTCTGAGACACAGCTGAGGCACTCCAAGTTTGGGAGGCTCCAATTTTTTATAATTGCCACAAGCAAACCTGCCAAACCTTTATTATACTGTTCAACCAAAAAAACCACCTCTCTGCTACTTACTGAAGGAAATACTGTATCTTTCCAGGCTGTTCACACTTTAACATAGTCCAGAACAAAAGGCTGTTAGTGCCTCTCCTCTAAATATGTGCAGAAACACAAAAAACTCATATAGAATTGTTTCCCAATAGTTACAAAGAATATTATCCAAGATCTTAATCACTACATCCCAGGTCATAGTGATTTTTGCACTCCCCAAACATCACTATATATACAGTCTACATACTTCTCTTTCAACATTATGCTTTACAGCATCGTGGTATATTGGAGGGAGCATGCGAAATGTTGTAAGAGAAATTTAAGTTCTAATCTCAATCTATTATGTTTAGAGAGATATGTGAATTTATATTCATAGACTGTTAATAATGGCTATTTTCAGTTGTAGAATTTGGGGTGAATTTTAATTTTTTTATTTTAATTTTATGTATCATTTGCATGTTTAAAAAATTAGCCAGAGTTAAACTAGCAAAGCAGTAAGTCATTATCTTATAACACACAAGTACAATTTTTGTATAATAATTTATCTACCCTTCTAAAAATCTTTCATTTCTACAGTTATTCATCCAGCAGTTTGATAATCATTATTTGGGTCAGAAACTGAGATGTAACCCAGCATGGCTTCAGATGGACAAAATGACTTCTGAATAAAACAAATTAATTCCACTGAAAATACTGTGGTGAAATTCTATTATTGTTCCTTGTAAAAACCAAGATATATGACTCGTTTAAAAATTGCTTATAACCTTTTAAAATGAGAATCAACAGCTATGTGAAACTGTATTCTAGTCCTAAAAAAAGAGTTTGGTTTCTTTATTTCAAAAGTTGACTCTTAAATAAAAAAATTTACTATCTTCTCTATGCCTCTGTGCTGGTTTGAGTTCTTTTTCAAAGTCATTTAAAGATAGGTTTCCAGTTATATCCCCAACCACCATCATAATTTTCTTGAAATTTCAAAATGGAATGTGTTTATACCATGCTGTATGTAGGTGAAATTGCTGAGAACATGAATTCCAAAGACCTAGAAAACTCCCGACCTCTTAGATATAAAATGGTACTAGAACACATTGGCTGAAGAGTTGCAAAAGAGTCAACAGGATGCTATAGCAAAAATGATAGTACACATTGACAAATGAGACCAAAATTGCTAGGATACTCTGCAGTTATATTTTGATTTGACTGAAGAAACTAGGTAAGCGTAGTGACCACAGCATTCCTCACAAAGCACTGCATTCATCTTAAGAAATGTGCTCTGGGACTTCCCTGGTGGCACAGTGGTTAAGAATCCACCTGCCAATGCAGGGGACACGGGTTCAAGCCCTGGTCCGGGAAGATCCCACACGCCGCGGAGCAAATAAGCCCGTGCGCCACAACTACTGAGCCTGCGCTCTAGAGCCCGTGTGCCACAGCTACTGAAGCCCGCGCACCTAGAGTCCGTGCTTCGCAACAAGATAAGCCACGGCAATGAGAAGCCCGCGCACCACAACAAAGAGTAGCCCCCGCTCGCCACAACTAGAGAAAGCCCACACACAGCAGTGAAGACCCAATGCAGCCAAAAATAAAAAATACAAATAAGTAAATTAATTTTAAAAAAATGTGCTCTACCACATAGAAGCTTGCTGTCTATATAATCCATTAATTCAACAAATAGTTGTCAAGGGCCGAAAATGGGTCAGGAATTTGATAGACACTAGGAATTCAAGTGGGAAAATAATGAACAGTGTCTGCCTTTATGAAGTACACTATCTGTATTTTATTTTAGGAAAAGAATATAAAAGGAGGAATATATAATTTCTGTTTCACTATAACACTGAAAATAATGGTACAATATTATTTGATGCTATACAGGAAAAATAATTTCATTGAAAATGTGTCCCATTATTGAGTAAAAAAACTAAGTAGAAGACAAGGGAATTCTTTCAGTTTCACAACCTTCAATGATTTCTCTATAGTGCTTTCAAAATTAAAATTCAGGTGACTCTGATGAAAGTGCTATAGAGGAAGAACTACAGTCTTCATCTTTCAAAATATTGAAAAGCCTAATTAAATTACTCTACCTTAGTCCTCCTTTTTAACCTTATGACTTACTAGTATATACAATGCTTAAATAAAACAGAATCATTTCACTAATGTTAGTTTTCTATGTTGCTTTGAAGATAGGAAGAAAGTACAAAGTTATATAAGTTTCAAATACTTCTAATGTTTTGAGGACAACATAAAATATATTTAATGGGACTTCCCTGGTGGTGCAGTGGTTAAGAATCCGCCTGCCAATGCAGGGGACATGGGTTTGAGCCCTGATCCGGGAAGATCCCACATGCCGCGGAGCAACTAAGACCATGCACCACAACTACTTGAGCCTCCGCTCTAGAGCCCACGAGCCACAACTACTGAGACCGTGTGCCACAACTACTGAAGCCCACGCACCTAGAACCCGTGCTCCGCAACAAGAGAAGCCACCGCAATGAGAAGCCCACGCACCGCACCAAAGTGTAGCCCCGGCTCACCACAACTAGAGAAAAGCCTGCGCACAGCAACAAAGACCCAATGCAGCTAAAAATAAATAAATAAATTTTAAAATAAATAAATAAAATAAAATATATTTAGTAATATACGTCAACATAAGTAAATGAAACTTTGGCTTTTGGAAACCTTCAGACTGGTATGAAATGCTGATCGTGATTTAACGTCCCAAACTTATTTTCCAAGTAATCCTCCAGGGTCAAGGAGAATTCTCATGTAAATTAGACAAATTGTATCATAATTTAAGAATGGTCCACTCTAAAAGTAAAATCAGAAAATAACTATCTACGAGTAATTCACGGTGCTTAGCTCTTCTTTATGATTTGACTTCTCTGAAAATCTGGCCTTGAACAAACATCCTCTGGCCTAGTCAATGTGTTATGCTGAGGAGACTTCCATGAACTAAGATTCCTGTTCCCTTCAATTTCAGCGGAGGGCTCCCTCTGAGGCAGAGAACGTTTGTGGGGAGAGAATACCTCTCATTGCACCTTCACTCCACTCCCTCTACACACACACTTTTTTGCCCAGCATACCTTTAAAAATTATATTTCTGGTTCAGATGAGCAACAGAAATATTACTTAAGAATGTGGATTTTATATTTAAACAGTACTCCCCAGGTAACACCTTATTCTTGATTCCATTATACTTTCATTTTCTTTAAAGGACTCTGAAATAGTCTACCATCTCTTTTGTAATTTTCCTCTATGCTTAGGTATAATCTACGAGGTCAAGGAGCTTATCTTCTTATGTACTAGTGTGCAAACATACACACACACACGCACACACACACACATACTAACTTTACATCTGTAAGGTAAGTTAGATAAGTTACTTAAGATAATAGCAGAGAGAGTACTAACTAAACCAAAATGAGAGCTGAGAGAGTTCAGTGAGTGAAACTATCTTTAAAGTGAAGATATTTTTCAGGGCAAGTAGTCTAGGTTTTAGAAAGGTTGGGTTGGTTGCTCACACTGGGATCAACAGTGCAGAACTTTAGCTATTACTTCACATATCACGGTCACATCCAACTGGGTGAGTAATGATATTGAATAAGGCATCCTAAGGCTCTGTATCTCAGCTTCAATTTCTACTAACCATATGAACTTGAGCAAGTTTTAAAATTTCTTTAAGCCAGTGTCATCATATGAAAAATTAGATCATAATATTTCTTACTTACCGGTCTTTAATAAGTATTATGTAACACACGTAAAAATACTTATTAGCACAGTGCCTGTGACTATTCAATAAATATTATTATTATCAAGGAGTATAAATTTGCATTGCTCTCAATAACTACAGTTCATATAGTTATTTAGTTTTGTGTGTATGTTTACTTGGTTAAATGTTCAAAAAAAGTGGGAAAATGAAGGAGCAAAAAAAATCTTGCTTTAGAGATGTCATTCTGTCCTACAATTTGTTTGTTCTCCATTCCACAGACTTCTATCAGATGAAATGACATACTTGCATACCTTTAGCCATCACTACAATTCTGGTGCAAAAGACTTTATCTCCAACACAGACCTTGCTCATTAGGTTTACAATCTATAAAAAACTACCCATTGGACATTTCCTCTTGGATGTCTCATTGCAACCCCAAACTCAGCAGATTTTCAAAATGTTTTTCTGAAAATCTGTTTTTCCTCTTGGATTCATTAACAGTCACTGAACTATCATCACCCTTCTCTTCTCTCTCTTGATCCCCACAAGCCATCAGACCTCAATCCCTATCAATTTAATCTTTATCAACCATGTCCCTTCCCCTGGTCTCTGGCACTTGGTCTTCGGCCCAGGTCCTGATCATCCACTGTACCTAGACTGAATATTTGATATTGTTGATTTTATCAGTTTTGTCAACGTGGAGTCCTTTGTCAGTGAGCATTATCCCAGCAGGCTGTTTTGAGGGCAGCCATTAACTTTGCCAACGCTGTGAGGATCCTTTAACAGTAGTATTCTAACGAGACACTCATGTGTCCCCTTCTATATGAAGAGTATCTTTATGCTAAACCTGCTGCTTCTAAGTCTGAACCGAAGTCACAGATCATAAAGAAAAATTAACCTGAAAACAGAAGTCGATTTTTTGCAATGCTTTTTACAATTTGCCATTTATAATACCCAAAGTCATTTATAAAGTAGTTTAGCCAATTTGTCATCAATGAGGGATGACAAAACAGTTTGACTCTGTTTACAAACACAAATTTTTGATGTAATATCTTCCTACTTCCTTTGCTTGTTCGAAGAGCAAGAAAATATATAGCTCTACTTGATTCCAGGACTTTTGAACCAGGAGTGTTTTAATGGTAAAATGATGAAACATTCCTGACTTTTTCCCAGCTCAGTAAAAGGTAAGACAAGCTGTGCTGTGAATACCAAAGCCTTAGGCAGATTTCCACCAAGAGGGCAAAATTGTTTTTCTTTCTTTGAAGGAGTACATGTGGCTCATGAAGAACTATGAAACTAGGGGGAAATGAAGAGGAAACATTAAATCTGTGGGGAAATAAAGACATGGTATAATATATACATTACAAATCACTTCAAAAATTTGCTCCAAAGATGTAAAACAATTAAAAGGCTTTGATAAAATAGACAAAATTTTCCTGCCAAAAAGTTACTTAATATACCCTCTTTATTTCATATACCACTTTTCTCCCCTTACTTGCTGAAAAGTGATATCGTTATAGATGTCATTTCTAGAAATTATTTTTAGCATTTATAAGCAGGAATATTCATTGTATTCCTTACACATGCACATATTTAAATTTGTAGTTTCCCTGATTACTATAGAACTTTTTCAAAATCGACCTATAACTACACACAGAACAGTGTTAAACAATCTATGTACTTTAAGATCTAATATTTGTAGTAAGCCTGAAATAATTATGATATTTTGGAATAAAATAATAATGATCTTTTGGGATGGCAAAAGAGTGTCTTGTGTCAGCTTGGAGTTATGAACTTCAGAGTAGGAATTGTTGAATCCTTTCATAAAAGAAATAAAGCTGGAATCCATCTGGCATGGCACTTTAGTTCTCATTCTCAACTTGCAGACTGCACTTAGAAACTCTCACTTTAACTATAATTTTGGGGTTTCCCACAGAGATCTTCAGTTGACTAGGAACATTATATGGGGAAATAAATGTCCTTTCACTGGAACACAATGCTTCTTTCTAATATCCTAATAGTTGGCATGATGGAAAAGAGTTAACTGTGCAAAGTGTACACTGCTTTCTAAGGCTGCTGCTTCTCCATCTTTGAGTACTTGAGAATAAACTCTGTTACACAGATTTTAATAACTTCATCACATTTGACAAAAGGTGAAACATCCAATTAACATTTATGCTTAGGCATTTCAAAACTATCCACATCCAAAAAAGGAAGCCCTTGTACACTGTTAGTAGGAATGTAAATTGGTGCAGAAAACAGTATGGAGGTTCCTTAAAAAACTAAAAGTAGAACTACCACATGATCTAGCAGTTCCTCTCCTAGGTATATATCTGGGGGAAAAAATGGAAACACTAATTCGAAAAGATACATGCAACCCAGTGTTCATAGCAGCACTTTTTACAATAGCCAAGACATGGAAGCAACCCAAGTGCCCATCAATGGACAATCGGATTAACAAGATTGGGTACAAAACCATAATTCAAAGAGTCATGTACCACAATGTTCATTGCAGCACTATTTACAATAGCCAGGACATGGAAGCAACCTAAGTGCCCATCGACAGATGAATGGATAAAGAAGATGTATATACAATGGAATATTATTCAGCCATAAAAAGAAACGAAATTGAGTTATTTGTAGTGAGGTGGATGGACCTAGAGTCTGTCATACAGAGTGAAGTAAGTCAGAAAGAGAAAAACAAATACCATATGCTAACACATAAATATGGAATCTAAAACAAAACATGGTTCTGAAGAACCTAGCGGCAGGACAGGAATAAAGATGCAGACGTAGAGAATGGACTTGAGGACATGGGGAGGGGAAAGTGTAAGCTGGGATGAAGTGAAAGAGTAGCACTGACATATATACACTACCAAATGTAAAACAGATAGCTAGTGGGAAGCAGCTGCATAGCACAGGGAGGTCAGCTCGGTGCTTTGTGACCACCTAGAGGGGTGGGATGGGGGCGGGTGGAAGGGAAACACAAGAGGGAGGGGATATGGGGATATATGTATACATATAGCTGATTCACTTTGTTATACAGCAGAAACTAACACAACATTGTAAAGCAATTATACTCCAATAAAGATGTTAAAAAAAAAAGATGTGGTACACACACACACACACACACACACACACACAGGAATATTATGCAGCCATAAAAAGAAGGAAATTCTGCCATTTGCAGCAACATAGGTGGACCTGGAGATTATCATACTAAGTGACGTCAGACAGAAAAAGACAAATATTATGTGATATCACTCATATGTGGAATCTAAAAAACAATAGAGATGAACTTATTTACAAAACAGAAACAGACTCAGAGGCATTGAAAACAAACTTGTAGTTACCAAAGGGAAGAGGGAAGGGGGAAGGAACAAATTAGGGGTATGGGATTAACAGATATGAGTTACTATATATAAAACAGATAAGCAACAAGAATTTACTGTATAGGACAGGGAATTACAGCCATTATCTTGTAATAACCTATAATGGAATATACTGTGCAAAAATACTGAATCACTATGCTGTACACCTGAAACTAACACAATACTGTAAATCAATATCCATTAAAAAATCCACATCCATACATAGAGATATTCATGCATTCATCACACCTTGGTTGGGCACTCACCACATCCATGAGCAGCCCCTTCAGGAACTGGGAATAGTGAGCACACTGCCTACCCTTTAAAATTTTATAATCTCACATCCGGACATAGCCATGTACAAAATAAGCCCAACACTGTGACACAGGAGGAGAATTCTGACACTGTTGTGTGAACCTTTATGCCATTGAGGAATCCCACAATTAAAGAAAAGTTCAGAAAACAAGTAATTCCTTTGACAAATTTAGAAAGTCTAAATTCCCCATTTCAGGTAAGCGTTCTATAGTAACTACACTATACAAGTAATATCTATGGCTGTTGAGTCTGATCCAACAAAGCTCAACTTTTAAATTAAAAAGGAAAATTATTTAAAATGTGCATTATTTGGTTTTCAAAATCTTTTTCTACTAAACAAATAATCATAAATGTCTTAATATCAACCTCAATATGTAATAACAGTCACAAGTACATATTGAGAAAACAAAGAATTTTAGTTCAGCATGAAAATGTAAAGACAAGAAGACAATAATATGGAATATATGTAATATAATGCAAGAGACAATTTGAATAGCATACCACAATAAATTTCAGTACTACTTTGAATATTCATGTACAGTAATGGCAATTTAAAGGGCTATAGATATTTTAAAGTTGGTAATACATGGCTTTTAAAATGAAATATTAAATGATTAAAATAGATTTCTCCCATCTCATACAGCAGCTGTGATTATATGTAAATTTCTCTCTAATTAGAGAAAATGAAGGAAAAGCTTTAAGATTGCTCTACTCTAGTTTATCAAATGAGTCCAGATTTTATCCAGTGCAGACCATTTAATTATGTATGCAGACACTTATATTTCCATGTTTGAATAATGCATAGGAATGGTAAGATGTTTATTTTGAGATATCAAAATGAACAGTGACTGTGCTCTGAAAACAAAGCACTTTGTTTGTTTATTTATTTATTTTAAATGTTTCTATCTCCTGAGTCCTCAGTGGGAGAGTTCTGGACCTCCGAAGAGTCTCTTGATCTATATCTGCTATCATATTTCAACTCATTGGACTGTGAATGACCACTTCAAAGTAAATTGCTTAAGAAACAATTCTTAATTTAGGTCAATCAAAAACTTTGAGATACATAAAACTTTAAAACTCTTAAAATTTAAAACTGAAACAAAGAAGAATAATCAAAACCCAAAGGTAAGCTGAACAGCCTGGTGATATAGCTGAAGAAAGTAAAATTAAAAATGTGACACTCATAAAGAGAAGATGCTAACAAATATGATGTGCCATTCTTTTACTGATAGGTATGTGGAGAATGGAAACGAGCAGACATTAGAAAAATAATAATAAAATGGTCAAAAATGTATGGAAAATGTTTCAACTTCATTAGAAATAGAAGAGAATTTTAAATATACTCACATATATATGTATTTGTATATACACATTCCTATACATTTTATATATATACATAAATATATGATAATATACTATATATGATATATATTCCTGTATATGGTATATACGTATGTGACTATAGCCCCCCATATATGTATACAAGAAATGTGAGCACACCAAGTTTACATGTGAGTTTTTATACATATTATACATATTAAGAACAATAGAAATTAGATGAAGACTCATTCTCAGTCCAACTGTTCTGAGTATTTACCTCTTGGCATGACAAAGCATTTGAACATAATTTTGGATGAGCTCAGCAAATCATCATTTTTTGGTACAAAAAAAATAATCTCTCTACTGTTTGCAGCACTAGTCAGATATCTACATTTAATAATAGAGTTCTATACTTTTCAAGATGCCTAATAAATATTTGTAGCAGACAGTTATTTTGGGGATACAATATTCAAGCGACAGGGGAACAAAGAGTCTGCTAAGTTACCTGCTTAAGCCCTCATCGAAAGGCAGGAATGAATTTAAGTTTGAGCTCACCTCCCCTGACTCTGCCTGTACATGTGAGGCGTGGGGAGGAGGGAGAGCTGGGCTGGGGGTTCATTCCAGAATTTCTGAGCACATTTTCTTTAGAATAATTTTCATGTGAAAATGCTCTGAACTCCTATTCCTCCTAAAGTATTTATTATCTTAAGCATCTTAGTGCCAGAGCTGGCACATTACAATCCCTTGGAAATGGCAGTGTTCATTTCCCATCTCAGAAGATTATTTAAAATTGTCATTTCTTTTAGTGAAAAAAAAGGATAGACAAAAAAATCATTTATGTAGTGCAAAATCATAATGCAGATGCTTCAATATCCCTCACTGTTGAAATGTTAAAATAAAACATTTTTTTCTAACATTTTAAAATAGTTCACTACAAATTTTTTTTAAAACATAAGGTTTAGTGAAAGCTGTCATTGAGACATCTAGTTTTCAGTTTGTCTATTTACAGAGTAATTTTAAATCTTCACTCTGGAACAGAACCAAAGTTAAATAAAAAACATTTCAGATACTTCATTTTGATGAAATAATTTTCTGAAAGTTGATGCTTTAACTCCTCAGGAATTCAAGCTGGAAGACTGCAAATGATATTTGTTTCAGGAAAGAGTTGCCAAGGGAATCAAATGTGTTATTTGAACAATTCGTATACATTAAGTAGGCAGGTTTGTTGGGACTGACACTAAGTAAACTTCGCTTCCAAGCTGTCTTTTCTAACTTTCTTGTTTGGAACCTCCTGCATCTCAATATCCCAGGGCTCTTCTGTGGCTCCCATGGGCATGGTCCCTGCGGTCGTTTCCCAGTTTATATTAGATTTAATTCCCCAGATGCAAACTTTTGATTCCAATTTCCTTGGGCCCTGCTTCATGATTATTTAAACACACACAGACATACAAAAACACACAGACACACACATACGAACTAGCATAAGTCTTTCCTCTTGTGTAAATAGGAAAATGCATTACTTTTTTCAGTAACATTAATATTTTAACCTCTACTCACACTTAATACAAAAACGTGCTTCTAAAAATTAGAACTGAGGCCCTGGATGAAGTCACTGGTGGACATGGAAGGCTTTTTTTTTTTTCCAATGATCATTCCATTTTATTATTATCATTAACTACTGGTTGACTCGTGCTAATTAAGCTCCTCTGAATAAAAGGGTAGCATTTCTTAATACAGAGCAGCCACCCAACCATTTAGCAATTTTCAGAACATGTTCTCCGTGCTTTACCTAATTAAAGGAACATCCAGGAGAGGGGTTCACGCATTACTGGGATGATCTCTGGAAGGAGGGAGATGGCCCACCACCACTCACTAGCTCCTTCATTCACCACGTTCATTCTAAATGAGTTCTTAAAGCTACACTTCTTGAAATTGCCCAAACTTTACACAATGATGAATGCTTGAAGTCTCCTAGACTCATAGATTTTCACTGGATAATTATGAAATGGGGTCAATAGAGCTCTTCCACATTGTACTCTTGGGTAGCCCAGATAGCTTACTTTAAATTGCTGGAGAATTTACATATGACGTAGGGTGGACAGTTTTGGAATCAAATGAAACTGCATTAGACCAGCTATGAATAACAGCTATAACTTTTTCTAGCTTGTGACCTCGGACGTGTCGTCTCTCAGAGTCTCAGTTTCCTCATCTGCAAAATGTAAATAATAAGACCAACTGCAAAGAGTTGTTATAGAGATTGGAGGTGATACATACAAAGCATCCAACATAGTACATAAGGTGCTCTCAATGGAGGTGCTATCTTACCATCAGCATCATCACCACCATCATCACCATCATCCATCCTCCTCCTCCTCCTCCTCATCCCCATCATCCCCATCATCCCCTTCATCCCCATCATCCCCATCATCATCACCATCACCCATCATCACCATCATCACCATCCATCACCAGCATCGTCCACCAGTGAGTTTCTGGCCTTTAACTGGCAGCATGAAAGGCTTTTGATGTATGTAATTCTATCAGTAAATAAGGCTGAACCTGAAGTGCTACAGAAAGTAAAAACTCATAATCACCATAGTGTCCTGAAATAAGATGATCAATTTTTCCCTTCTCTTCCCTACTTTCAGACACTGTCAGTGCTTTTCAAACATCAATGTTCCTGGGGTCTTGGTACAATGAGATTCTGATTCAGCAGGTCTGGGGTACAGTCTAAGGCTCTGCATTTCTAACTAATTCTCAGGTCATACAGTGGCTGCTAGCCCATGGACTGTATTTTGAGTGATGCTGTGGGGCATCAGAATGTTTTATGTTTAGAGAATAAGGCTTATCTAAATAAATATATCAGGTTGTAAAGAATGCTTTACCTCTTAAGTATTAGGAAAAAATTATGTCATATGAAAGATTTAAATATTATCTTTGTTATTATATAATATTGAATAGATGTCACTTTCTCTATTTTACCCCCACCCTTCCCCAAAATATCTCATCATGACAAAATAAAATCCTCATTTGAAATATAAGGTTCTTTGTGGCTTAGCCAAACAATCACAAGACTCCTAACTTCATTCTAACCATGTAAAACTGTGCCAATTTGCTCTACACTCAGTGTTTTTAAATATAGTTCAGTACTTTTGTGTGAGTCCCTCTGTCTGGGCTTTACTATCCTGACTTGCCTTTCCTGCTCCCTCTGGAAACTTCCTTCAAGAATCAGACCATATTCAGCCACCTTATGCCACATGATCTAGCATAGCATAAATTAATAACCTAACATTAAAGGAAAAAAATCAGCAGAAATTTTCAGAGAAAAAAAAATCACTACAAAAAGTACAACCTATTATTATCTTGCTCATTAACAATTTCAGAGCAGCTAGAATTTTGACTGTCAATTAGACTTTGTTTTTGTATATTGAAAAATATCTCCTCAAGATAATATAGAAAATTGAGATTAAGATGAAGTGATTCAGCAACCACTTCTCACATCCTTTATCAATTTCCCCATGAAATTCTTATGCAATCTCAAAAAGATATAAATCCGCAACAATGGTAGAAACTAGGACTATCGATAAAAGATATACCAGATCTTAGGAGGACTCTTCAGGCACAAAGTACAGATGAAGCCCTGAGTCAGATCAGCAGGACAAGGGATTTTGGAAAAATGAGTGTGTCCTGAACACTGACCCACACACGTAGACACTGCACCAGGCTGAGGGAGGCAACCATGAAAGAAAGCAAACTTCTTCCACAGCTAGAGACATATTTTTTCCCACTGAAGACCTAACTTCCAATAGACTTCTGGGAATACAGCAAGCCTACTCCAACAGCAATTCCCTTCCCTTCCCTTCCCCCTTCTTCTTTAGTGCAGAACCTGCCTGCCTCCAATGATAAATGTTAAAAATGTGAGCCACCCACTTCCTAGGCTCCCTTGCAGCTAAGGGTGATCATGTGACCCTGTTCTGACCAATGAGATACAAGATGTCTTCCATGGAAGGTTTTTTAACCTGAGAAGAGAAGAACCATTATCTCCCACCACTCCTTTCACCTTATCTTTTAAAAAGCTCATTTGTAAGACTGAAAGTAACCTGCTAAGGATGCTAGGCAGAAGAAAACGAAGAAAAAAGGTTGAGCTGCTTATTAATCTTGGGCTCCTCTCCCTCTAAGTGCACCCTGTTCATTGGGTTTATTACAGCTGAAAGAGGTGATATGGTACATAAAATAGCCTGAAAGAATAAGGGAGGTGTGCAGTCTGTGACTTATGCTTATCTGATCTACTGTTGCTTATAGACAAAAGGATTTCAGCAATATAGTTCATGAAAAATTATACCCCTTTCTTTTATTTTCAACCAGTCTAACCTGAGTCATAGAGTTTGGGGGCCTCTATGCAGTGGGGTACAAGTGTGATGCTGGACTGTGTGGAACTCCAGATAGCTGTAGAAAGATTTTTTTTTTTTTTTTTTGTCTTCATGGAGTGGAGCAGCTTAAAGCTAGCATCAGGGGCCCCCAGTTAAGGACACAGAGTGCCAAATCCTGAAATGTCTGGATACCTGGAGAAGGTAGCTTTCAGTCCTGCATAAGTGTTCCTCTTCACCCTGACCTGCCAGAGACCGATGGACCTGTACCTCAATGATGTATCCAAAATCAAGAGACTGCTTAAAGGAGGCATTTTGATTACAAAAATAATAATAAACACTTACCAATATTTTAATGAGGCACTAAAGAGATATGCTAGGGTAAAAATAATAATTTCCTAAATAAATAATTCAGTAGGTAAAGAAAAATCTGTGTAAAAGCTGAATTAGTAGACTTAGACATCAAGTGCAAATATATATATATATATCCTTTATATTTTAGAGCAGTTTTAGGCTCACAGCAAAACTGAGCAGGAGGTACAGAAATTTCCAAAATAATCCCTGACCCTACTCATTCATACCCTCCCCTATTATCAACATCCTCATTAGAGTGGTACATTTTGTTATAATTGCTTAACCTATATTGACCCATACAATCATTCAAAGCCCATAGTTTACATTAGGGTTCATTTTTGGTTGCACATTCTATGGGTTTATACATTTAACTGTCATTATAATGACATACACGGTAGAGTAGACCCTTGAACAAGGCAGAACATGGTCAAAAATCCACATACTGCTATCTCTGCCTCAAAAACAAAGGAATTGATAAATGGCTCACCCAAGGGCAGGAAACTGAAACAGTGTAGATAGAATCAGGACTCAAATCCTAGTTCTTTTGATTCTACAAATTGTGCTCTCTAATCAAACACAATCTTTTCCATTTTCTGTAAAATGTAAATACAGGTACTATATTTATTGAAATAAATCCGTGTACAAGGGGACTCATGCAGTTCAAACACATGTTGTTCAAGGGTCAACTTCCTTTCACTGCCCTAAAAATCTTCTGCATTTCACCTACTAATCCCTCCTCCCCCAACCCCTGGCAAACACTGATCCTTTTACTGTCTCCATAGTTCTGCCTTTTCTAAAACGTCATATAGTTGGTTGGAATCATACAGTATAAAGCCTTTTAAGGCTGGCTTCTCTCACCTAGCAACATGCAATTAAAGTACCTCTTTGTCTTTTCATGGCTAGATAGATAGCTTCTTTTTACTTGTATTTCTTTCTAGATGTTAGGTGTAGGCTTTTTGTAGATATGCTTTGCAAGTTGAGGAAGTTCCCCTCTATTCCTTGCTTACTGAAGGCTTTTATCATGAATGGGTGTTAGATTTTGTCGAATATGTTTTCTGCATCTACTGATATAACCATGTGAATTTTCCTTCTTAGCTTGTTGATGTGATGGATCTTACTAATTGATTTTTGAGTGTTGAATCAGTCTTGCATACCTGGGATCACTTGGTCATGGTGTATAATTATTTTTATACATTGTTGAATTTGATTTTGTTTAGGATTTTTACATCTATATTCATGAGAGATAGTGGCCTGCAGTTTTCTTTTCCTGTAATGTCTTTGGTTTTGGTATTGAGGTAATGCTGGCCTCACAGAAAGAACAAGGACATATTCCCTCTGTTTGTATAACCTGAAAAAGACTATAAAAAACTGGTATAATTTATTCCCTAAATGTTTGAAAGAATTTACCAGTGAACCCATCAGACCTGCTTCTTTTTGTTTTTCAAAATAATTAATTATTGATTCAATATCTTTAATAGGTCCACTTGTTCAGATTGTCTATTTTTTCTTGTGTGAGTTTTGACAGATTAGGTCTTTCAAGGAATTGGTCCAGTTTATCTTGGTTATCTAATCTGTGGACCTATAGTTGTTCTTAATATTCCTTTATTATCCTTTTAATATCCATGGGACCTACAGTGATGTCCTCTTTTTCATTTTTGATATTAGTAATTTCTGTTCTCTTTCATCTTCTTAGCCTGGATAGAGGCTTATCAATCTTTTCAAAGAACCAGCTTTTGGTTTCATTGAGTTTATCTATTGATTTCAATTTCATATATTTGTGCTCTAATTTTTATTATTTATTTTATTCTGGTCATTTTGGATTTTTCATTTTATAGTTTCCTAAAGTGAAAGCTTAGACTATTGATTACAGACCTTTCTAATTTTCTAATATATGCATTAAATGTTATAAATTTCCCTCTAAGAAATGCTTTTGCTGCATCCCACAGATTTTGATATTATCTTTTCACATAGTTCAAAATATTTTAAAATTTTTCTCAGGATTTCTTTGTTGATCTATGTGTTATTTAGAAGTGCATTGCTTAATCTCTATGTATTTTGGTATTTTCCAGCTGTCTTTCTGTTACTGATATCTCATTAAATTCCCCTGTGGTCTGAGAGCTGACACGGTATGATTTCTATTTTTCAAATTTGTTAAGGTATGCTTTATAACCCAAATGTGGTCTGTCTTGGTGAATATTCCATGTGAGCTTCAGAAGAATGTATAATCTACTATTACTGGTTTAAGCAGTCTATAGATATACATTCTATCCAGTTGATTGATAGTGTTGTTGAGTTCAACTATGTCTTTATGGTTTTCTGCCTGCTGGATCTGTCCATACCCGATAGAGGGATACTGAAGTCTCCAACTATGACAGTGAATTCATCCATTTCTCCTTACAATTCTGTAAGTCTTTGCCTCATGTAGTTTGATACTCTTTTGTTAGGTGCATATGTGTTAAGGATTATTATGACTTTCTGGAGAATGACACCCCCCCTTTATCATTATGAAATGTCCTTCTTTATTCCTGATAACTTTCCTTGTTTTGAAGTCTGCTCTGTCTGAAATAAGCAGTTACTCCTGCTTTCCTTTGATTAGTATTAGCATGGTATATTTTTCTCCATCCTTTTACTTTTAATCTATATGTGTCATTGTATTTAAAGTGGGTTTCTTGTAGACAATATATAGTTAGGTGTAGTTTTGATCAGCTCTGACAATCTCATCTTTCAATGGGTATATTTAGACCATTGATGTTTAAAATTATTATTGATATAGTTGGATTATAATGTTTTCAATTTGTTGCCTTTGGTTTTTATCCCTATTTTTGTCTTCCATTGCTTTTCTTACATTTGTGGTTTTAATTGAGCATTTTATATGATTTGATTTTCTCCCCTTTTTTAGCATATTAGTTATACTTCACTTTCTACTGTTTTCAGAGGTTTGCAATTTACATTTACAACTAATCCAAGTCCAATTTCAAATAACACCATACTGCTTCACATCGTAGATAGTATGAGTACATTACAAAGTAATCCTAATATATCCCTCCTATTCCTTATAACATTGCTGTCATTTATTTCACCTCCATTTAAGCATACATAAGCATCTATAAATACAAACTGTATATATATAAACACTATCCTATGATACGCATTGTTGTAGAGAGGAAAACAAACAATATTTTAAAATACAGTGAAAGATTTACCATTGGAAAAAATCCTAGGGTTAGCTGGGTCTAACTCTAAGGGGATGATGTTGGCAATGTTTAAATTAGTGCAGTCTGTTAAAAAAATGATCCCCAATTTATTTAACGAAGTGAACAGCTTTGTTAAATAATTAATAAAGATGTTACAAAATAAAGTAGATTTGGTTAAAAAATAAACTACCAGTCTCACTTGTAAACACACATATAAAAAACTTTACATAAAATATTAACTAGCAATATTCAGTTCTGTGGAAAAGGATACAGCATTTTCCATCCTAAAATAATAAATGCAGACTAATTTAGATTACCTAAGAATGTTTTCAATAGTAATTGTATTCAAGGGTCAGTGAGAGATTAGATAAAATATGTGGTGAAAGCCCAAACTATTTTCGTACAGAAATAAAAAGGAAAGATTTTATAGATACATATAAAACTGAATATAAATCTCAACACAATTGTTAGAGAACCATTTTTAAAAGGACTGGTATGAACGGTATGAAAGAGAAGTAAAAATTTACAATTTTCTCATATTTAAGGAAATCAAAATATTTTCATTAAATTGATGCTACTGATATTTAGAGAATTTAAATTCACTTATGATATTAAAACATTCCAAAGTAATCACTTGTAAAATTAAAAGAAGAATATATATTTCTATATTACTAAATAAAAAGTGAAAAGAAAATATTCTCTGCTAGTGACTAAACTTTTGTTCTGGGGTCTGGTCTGTGAAGAGGTAATGGCTGAAGCCAACCTTGTGACTTAGAAACAGGAGTGAATACTGCCAGATGTGAATGCCCCGTTTTCAAGAACACAGGAAAAGAAAGTTTTCAAAATAGATTAAAAATTAGAATACTTAGAAAATGTAAAATAATTTAAAATATAATAGCCTTTGAAAGAAAAAAAGAAAAATTTGTTTAGTAATTAAAGAAACCACAAATATAACACTTGAAATGAGAAAAGAGATAAAAGAATCTATAAGAAGAGTCAAAAACTATGAGATACTTCATACTACTTTATGAAAATACAACTAGAAATCTTAAAAAAGGGTGATTTTATTAAAAAGTTTAATTTACCAATATTGATTTAATTCCTATTATTAATAATACTATTTTGGAATACTTATGTATCAGACACTTCACATATTTAATCTCAATTAGTTCTTTTCATAACTCCATGATTAGATATTCTTATAAGTATCCCCATTTTATAGTTAAGAACACTGAGACTTGGTGATATAAGTAACTTGTCTAGGGTCACACAGCCAACCGCTCAATACCAGAGCCTGGAATCAATGTTGGTGGGATGGTTACAGAGATATATTCTAAGCAACTTTGATAATTTTTCTGTATTCTGGGGAAAACTGTTTTGTGAAATGCTATAAAAATTGGGAGGAGCTTCCAGAATAAATGAGTTTGAGGAGTATCACACTCTCTATTCTCCTTATTACCTGAGAGTTCTGAAATTTAAAAAAAAAAAAAAATGGGGAATTTTGCAGAATTGTATGTCAAGGAACTTGCAAAATGTTGTACTATATAAGATTACCATCATCAAAAAATGACTGCTGTGGAATAAAGGAAATATATTTCCAAATACTCATCTATTTTAAAAGACATGGTTCTCAAAATTTTTATTACTGATTTCTTTCAAAATTCCAAAAAACATAATATTCTTGTAAATAAACCATTCAAGACCATAGAAAGGTTTTAAATAAATCTTCTCAGTGAAATTAGTCAATTTTCTTTCATCAAAAACTGCCTGTTTGTTCTATAAAAGAAAATTAGAGACAAATTTTGTTTATAACCAAACAAAACAAAATTCAAATCAAAATACCAGCTAGATTAATCCAAAAGTATATAAAAGATAACATATCATGACTAAATATCTTCAATAAGTTAAAAATTATTTAATATTAGGAAAATTTGATAATCTATATTATCATGTTAATAGGCCAAATGACAGAATTTTGATAATATTTCATACCATATGTGTATTTATAAAAATATTTTTAACATAGTAAAGTATAAATAGAAGTATATTTCTTCAAAATAATGAGAATATCTAAAGCCAAAAGCTAACACTGAATTTAATTATAAAACTTCAGAGAAATTCCATTTAATTCAGGATTAAAATAAGTGTTCCTATTGCAATCATTTTAGCTCAACATTACTCTTGAAATTCTGGTCTATTCAATGAAATTAGGGGAACAAAAGAGATAAAACTATTAGAATATAAAAAAGTATGTTGTTTTCAAATAGGTAAAAAGTTAGAACTTAAGCATTCTTCAAATGAAGATAGGTTAAAAGTGAATTATAGTATAATGTCATTGGCACTAAAAATATGCTTTTACAGAAACACTGAAACTGGAATCTGTCTATAACATATTATGACATAAAAATGTCAATTACCTTTAACTCATTGAACAAATAAGTGCCAGGCACTGTTTTAGGCAATGGAGATTGAAGAGTTAAAAACAAAACTATACACAAATCCCTGTCCCATGGAGCTTACCTTTAGTAGGGGTATGCAGCAATACAAATAAATAAGTAAATGTATTTCTATTCATATTTATCTAACTTCTCAGAGAATAATGTCTTAATGTCTAAAACATTATAGTCACTTTGACATTGTCTTGATTTTTTAATATAGAAATACATATGTAAAAGATTGGAAGCTTACATATCAAAATGTAAACTGTGGTTATTTCCAAATATTTTAACTGTGAATGATTTCATAGTTTGCATGCTTTTCTTGCTTTTCAAAAATTATTTCTACAATAAAGGCAAAAAACACATAAATTTACAAATGTAGAATTTATTTTAAAGTCCAACATAAAGCATCACAATTTCTCATTCCTTTTCAGTTTTATTTATAACCCATAAAGTTAACGATCAAATATGCTATCACAGACCAAACTATAGTGATAAAGATCAATTGTAGTGTGATTTCTCTCTATTATGTTGTGTTGAAAGCCATACCAAAGTTAAATTTGAAATCTGTGCTTCTCTGCAATTAAAATAAATTATATGTAATCAAAAACAGTAAAGATTAAGATCGACTGCCAGTTACATCGACATCCAAACCATACTCTGTCCCCAAATTCCAAGTTGTAATTTGCTAAGCTGAAAGAACAAACATACGTTATTTGTATAGCCAGACATATGATTATCTGGATAAAAGTATGAGTACCATCCCCATAAGGCATAATCCAATACATTACTACAGAGCTGAAAAGCCAAACTCAACTCATTCTTATCCTACTGACTCATGCTTATGAATAAATTTTAAAAGTATTTTGTGCACCCATAACCTTGGAAAGTATATATGATGAATTTATTACCCACTTGCAAAACACAGGGTTTTACCCAAGTGGAGCTGTTCCCTCATTTTGCTATATATTCTAATATTATGAAATGTTAAAGAGAATGACAAACACTGTTCCAGAAGAAAGATGGAAATTTATGTACCCTGTTCCACAATAAAATAGAGTGGTTATGTGGCAAAATGAAAAAGGAAGATTGGGCTTGGCATCTATACGAAGAGCAAACATTCAAGAAAGTTTTCCAATGCTTACTTCTACCAGCAAAATGAAGGCAATTATCTAGACAAACCATATGAAAGGAGTTATAGTCCCTGATAGAAGACACTGTACATGCAGACCATCTCATTTTTGAAAATCTTTCATGCTTAGAACATTGTGTTTTATGTGAAATTCCTAGGGGTGAACAAAAACTATTCCTCTAAATTGCTTTCTTTTTCTCTCATCAAACCCCGGACATTTCCCTCTCTCCAGTGTTGATTTATTGTGCATGTACTATGACAGACCACCATTTATAGAGCACTGATGATGACAGTTTCTGGCATACAAAGGTGAAAAGATATGATCCTTGCTGTCAAAGTAGTTTACAAATTTGAAATTCTAAGAATTTGTCCATTTCTTCCAGGTTGTCCATTTTATTGGCATAGAGTTGCCTGTAGTAGTCTATAAGGATGCTTTGTATTTCTGCAGTGTCTGTTGTAACTTCTCCTTTTTCATTTCTGATTTTATTGATTTGAGTCTTCTCCCTCTTTTTCTTGATGAGTCTGGCTAATGGTTTATCAATTTTGTTTATCTTCTCAAAGAACCAGCTTTTAGTTGTACTGATCTTTGCTCCTATTTTCTTTGTTTCTATTTCATTTATTTCTGCTCTGATCTTTATGATTTCTTTCCTTCTGCTAACTTTGGATTTTGTTTGTTCTTCGTTCTCTAGTTCCTTTAGGTGTAAGGTTAGATTGTTTGAGATTTTTCTTGTTTCTTGAGGTAGGCTTGTACAGCTATATACTTCCCTCTTAGAACTGCTTTTGCTGCATCCCATAGGTTTTGGATTGTCGTGTTTTCAATGTCATGTCACTAGGTATTCTTTGATTTCCTCTTTGATTTCTTCAGTGATCTCTTGGTTATATAGTAACGTATTGTTTAGCCTCCATGTGTTTGTGTTTTTTACATTATTTTCCCTGTAATTCATTTCTAATCTCATAGCATTGTGGTCAGAAAAGATGCTTGATATGATTTCAATTTTCTTAAATTTACTAAGGCTTGATTTGTGACCCAAGATGTGATCTATCCTGGAGAATGTTCCATGCACACTTCAGAAGAAAGTGTAATCTGCTGTTTTTGGATGGAATGTCCTATAAATATCAAAATATATCTGGTCTATTGTACCATTTAAAGCTTCTGTTTCCTTATTTATTTTCATTTTGGATGATCTGTCCATTGATGTAAATGAGGTGTTAAAGTCCCCCACTATTATTGTGCTAGTGTCGATTTCCTCTTTTACAGCTGTTAGCAGTTGCCTTATGTGTTGAAGTGCTCCTAAGTTGGGTGCATATATATTTATAATTGTTATATCTTCTTCTTGGATTGATCCCTTGATCATTATGTAGTGCCCTTCCTTGTCTCTTGTAACATTCTTTATTTTAAAGTCTATTTTATCTGATATGAGTATTGCTACTCCAGCTTTCTTTTGATTTCCATTTGCAGGGAATATCTTTTTCCATCCCTTCACTTTCACTCTGTATGTGTCCCTAGGTCTGAAGTGGGTCTCATGCAGACAGCAAATATATGGGTCTTGTTTTTGTATCCATTCAGCAAGGCTGTGTCTTTTGGTTGGAGTATTTAATACATTCACGTTTAAGGTAATTATCAATATGTATGTTCCTATTATCATTTTCTTGTTTTGGGTTTGTTTTTGTAGGTCCTTTTCTTCTCTTGTGTTTCCCACTTAGAGAAGCTCTTTTAGCATTTGTTGTAGAGCTGGTTTGGTGGTGCTGAATGCTCTCAGCTTTTGCTTGTCTGTAAAGCTTTTGATTTCTCCATGGAATGTGAATGAGATCCTTGCCTGGTAGAGTAATCTTGGTTGTAGGTTCTTCGCTTTCATCACTTTAAGTATATCATGCTACTCCCTTCTGGCTTGTAGAGTTTCTGCTGAGAAATCAGCTGTTAACCTTATGGGAGTTCCCTTGTGTGTTATCTGTCATTTTTCCCTTGCTGTTTTCAATAATTTTTCTTTGTCTTTAATTTTTGCCGATTTGATTACTATGTGTCTCGGTGTGTTTCTCCTTGGGTTTATCCTGTATGGGACTCTCTGCGCTTCCTGGACTTGGGTGACTATTTCCTTTCCCATGTTAGGGAAGTTTTCGACTATAATCTCTTCAAATATTTTCTCGGGTCCTTTCTCTCTCTCTTTTCCTACTGGGACCCCTATAATGTGAATGTTGTTGCGTTTAATGTTCTCCCAGAGGTCTCTTAGGCTGTCTTCAATTCTTTTCGTTCTTTTTTCTCTATTCTGTTCCACAGCAGTGAATTCCACCATTCTGTCTTCCAGGTCACTTATCTGTTCTTCTGCCTCAGTTATTCTGCTACTGATTCCTTCTAGTGTAGTTTTCATTTCAGTTACTGTATTGTTCATCTCTGTTTGTCTGTTCTTTAATTCTTCTAGGTCTTTGTTAAACATTTCTTGCATCTTCTCAATCTTTGCCTCCATTCCTTTTCTGAGGTCCTGGATCATCTTCACTCTCATTATTCTAAATTCTTTTTCTGGAAGGTTGCCTATCTCCACTTCATTGAGTTGTGTTTTCTGGGGTTTTATCTTGTTCCTTCATCTGGTACATAGCCCTCTGCCTTTTCATCTTGTCTGTCTTTCTGTGAATGTCAAGCCAAGGCCTTTTCCAACCTTCTTTTTTTCATGTTCCTTTTTTTTTTTGTCCTTTTACACTGTGGTTCTGTTTTACCTTGTTGTTGTTGATTCATTTATATTTTTATTTTTTCTAATAATTTTTTTCTTTTTCTAATTTCATTTTATACTTTATACTTTGTTATTCAGCTCCTTTTGGCTTGTTCACTTTTTTTTTTCCTCTTGTGGTGCTGTTTTACCTTGTAGTTGTTTCACTTACATTTTTATTTTTCCTAATATATTTTTTATCTTTCGAATTTTATTCAATTTTTTATTTTTTATTATTGTACTTCTCCCTTTTTATTCTTTTCTTTTGCCACACCACCTGGCTTGCAGGATCTTGTTTCTCAGGCTGAGGGTCAGGCCTGAGATACTGTGCTGGGAGCACCAAATCCAAACCACTGGACTAACAGAACCTCAGACCCCAGGGAATATTTATCAGAGTGAGGCCTCCCAGAGGTCCTCATCTTGGCACCAAGACCCACCAATACCCAAGGGTCTGCTAACTCCAGTGGTAGATGCCTCAGGCTGAACAACCAGTAAGACAGAAATACAGCCCCACCCATCAAAAAGCATGAGACAACAAAAAATATGTTATAGATGAAGGAGCAAGGTAAAAACCTACAAGAACAAGTAAATGAAGAGGAAATACGCAACCTACCTGAAAAGGAATTCAGAGTAATGATTGTAAAGATGATCCAAAACCTCAGAAGGAGAATGGAGACACGGATCGAGAAAATACAAGAAATGTTTAACAAAGACCTAGAGGAACTAAAGAACAAACAAACAGTGTTGAAGAACACAATAATTGAAATAAAAAATACACTAGAAGGAATCAATAGTAGAGTAACTGAGGCAGAAGAGCAAATAAGTGAGCTGGAAGACAGACTGGTGGAATTAACTGCTGCGGAGCAGAATAAAGAAAAAAGAATGAAAAGAATTGAGGACAGCCTCAGGGATCTCTGGGATAACTTTAAACACACCAACATTCGAATTATAGGGGTCCCAGAAGAAGAAGAGAAAAAGAAAGGGTCTGAGAAAACATTTCAAGAGATTATAGTGGAAAACTTCCCTAATATGGGAAAGGAAAAAGCCACCCAAGTCAGGAAGTGAAGAGAGTCATACATGATAAACCCTAGGAGAAAAACACCAAGACACATATTAATCAAACTAACAATAATCAAATTCAAAGAAAAAATGTTAAAAGCAGCAAGGGAAAAGCAACAAATAACATACAAGGGAATCCCTATAAGGTTAAGAGATGATTTTTCAGCAGAAACTCTGCAGCCAGAAGGGAGTGGGAGGATATATTTAAAATGATGAAAGGGAAAAACCTACAACCAAGAGGAAGGAACAATCCTAAACTCATTCTACGAGGCCAACATCACCCTGATTCCAAAACCAGACAAAGATATCACACAAAAAAGAAAATTACAGACCAGTATCACTGATGAACACATATGCAAAAATCCTCAACAAAATATCAGCAAACAGAATCCAACAACACATTAAAAAGATCATGCACCATGACCAAGTGGGATTTATCCCAGGGATACAAGGATTCTTCAGTATACATAGAACAATCAGTGTGATACACCATATTAACAAGATAAACAATAAAAAACATATGATCACCTCAGTAGATGCAGAAAAAGCTTTTGACAAAATTCAACACCCAAATTGATAAAAGAACTCTCCAGAAAGTGGGCATAGAGGGAACCTACATCAACATAATAAAGGCCCTATAAAGCAGTCCCACAGCAAACATCATTTTCACTGGTGAAAAACTGAAAGCATGTCCTCTAAGATCAGGAGCAAGACAAGGATGTCCACTCTCGCCACTACTATTCAACATGGTATTGGAAGTCCTAGACATGGCCATTAGAGAAGAAAACGAAATAAAAGGAATATAAATTTGAAAAGAAGTAAAACTGTCACTGGTTGCAGATGACATGATAATATACATATAAAACTCTAAAGATGTCACCAGAAAACTACTAGAACTAATCAATGAATTTAGTAAGGTTGCAGGATACAAAATTAATGCACGGAAATCTCTTGCATTCCTATACACTAAAACAAAAGATCAGAAAGAGAAATTAAGGAAACAATCCCATTTACCATCACAACAAAAAGAATAACTACCTAAGAATAAACCTACCTAAGGAGGCAAAAGACCTGTACTCAGAAAAGTATAAAACACTGATGAAAGAAATCAAAGATGACACAGATGGAGAAATATACCATGATCTTGGATTGGAAGAATCAATATTGTGAAAATGACTTAACTACCCAAAGCAATCTACAGGTTCAGTGCAATCCCTATCAAATTACCAATGGCACTTTTCACAAAATTAGAACAAAAAATTTTACAATTTGTTTGGAAACACAAAAGACCCTGAATAGCCAAAGCAATCTTGAGAAAGAAAAACGGAGCTGGTGGAATCGGGCTCCCCAACTTCAGACTATACTACAAAGCTACAGTAATCAAGACAGTATGGTACTGGCACAAAAACAGAAATATAGATTAATGGTAGAGGATGAAAGCCCAGAGATAAACCCATGCACCTATGGTCACCTACTCTATGACAAAGGAGGCAAGACTATACAATGGAGACAAGATATCCTCTTCAATAAGTGGTGTTGGGAAAAATGGACAACTACATGTAAAAGAATGAAATTAGAACACTACCTAATACCATACACAAAAATAAAGTCAAAATGGACTAAAGACCTAAATATAAGACCAGACACTATAAAACTCTTAGAAGAAAACACAGGGAAAACACTCATTGACATAAATCACAGCAAGATCTTTTATGACCCCCCTCCTAGAATAATGAAAATAAAACAAAAATAAACAAATGGGATCTAATGCAACTTAAAAGCTTTTACACAGCAAAGAAAACCATAAACAAGATGAAAAGATAACCCACAGAATGGGAGAAAACATTTGCAAATGAAGCAACTGACAAAGGATTAATCTCCAAAATATACAAACAACTCATGCAGCTCAATATCAAAAAAACAAACAACCCAATCAAAAATGGGCAGAAGACATAAATAGACATTTCTCCAAAGAGGACACACAGATGGCCAAGAAGCACATGAAAATATGCTCAACAGCATTAATTATTTGAGAAATGCAAATCAAAATTACAATGAGGTATCACCTCACATGGTCAAAACCATCATTAAATAATTACGTATTTAATGTAAGCCATCATTAAATAATCTACAAACAATAAATAATGTAAGCCATCATTAAATAATCTACAAACAATAAATGCTGGAGAGGGTGTGGAGAAAAGGGAACCCTTTTGTACTGTTGGTGGGAATGTAAATTGATACAGGCACTGTGGAGAACAGTATGGATGTTCTTTAAAAAACTAAAAATTGAACTACCTTATGACCCAGCAATCCCACTACTTGGCGTATAGTCTGAGAAAACCATAATTCAAAAGACTGTTCATTGCAGCACTATTTACAATAGCCAGGACATGGAAACAACCCAAATGTCCATATACAGATGAATGGATAAAGAAGATGTGGTATATATATATAATGGAATATTACTCAGCCATAAAAAGGAATGAAATTGGGTCATTTGCAGAGATGTGGATGCACCTAGAGTCTGTCATACAGAGTAAGTATGCCAGAAAGAGAAAAATAAATATCATATATTAATGCATATATATGGAATCTAGGAAAATGGTACAGATGAACGTATTTGTGGGGCAGGAACAGAAAGGCAGACATAGGGAACGGACATGTGGACACAGGGGGAGAAGACGAGGGTGGGATGAACTGGGAGATTAGGTTTGGCATAAATACACTACCATGTGTAAAATAGATAGCTAGTGGGAACCTGCAGTATAGCACAAGGAGCTCAGTTCGCTGCTCTGTGATTACCTAGATGGGTGGGATGGGGCAGGGAGGGAGGTCCAAGAGAACGGGGATGTATGTATATATATAGCTGATTCACTTCACTGTACAGCAGTAACTAACATAACAGTGTAAATCAATTATACTCCAATAAAAATAAATAAATATATAATTAAATAAATAAATAAGATGTGGTACATATATACAATGGAATATTACTCGGCCATTTAAAAGAACAAAATAATGCCATCTGCAGTAACATGGATGGACCTGGAGATTATCATACTAAGTGAAGTAAGTCAGACAGAGAAAGACAAATATCATACGATACCACTTAGATGCGGAATCTTAAAAAAAAATGATACAAATGAACTTGTTTACAAAACAGAAACAGACTTACAGACTTAGAGAATGGACTGATCATTACCGGGCAGGTGGGCGGGGGGAGGGATAGATTGGGAGTTTGGGATTGACAAGTACACACTGATATATTTAAAATAGATAAACAACAAGGACCTACTGTATAGCACAGGGAACTCTGCTCAATACCCTGTAATAACCTAAATGGAAAGAGAATTTGAAAAAGACTAGATACATGTATATGTATAACTGAATCACTTTGCTCTACAGCTGAAACTAACACAACATTGCTAATCAACTATACTCCAATATAAAATAAAAATTAAAAAAAAGAAAAAATATATATTTAAATTGTTTTGTATGTACCAAGTAAAGCAGAAAAAAAGGAGATAGAAATGGATAATATTCTGGGGGGGGTGGGGAAAGTTTTATACAGAGATTGCCATAGAAGGTGGGTTTTCACAATTCTTCCCTTTGACGGAACAGAGATCGAACAACACCCTTTCTGACAGGATGGGACAGACATCACATATTTGATTGTACCGTGATATACCTTGCTCTTCTCTTTTCTATATGTCTTTAATTGGTGACATGGTTCCTGGACTCATCCTCATTTGAGAAGTTCACCTCCAATTTCACTAAGCCAACCCTTGGCCCCATTCAGGTCTTTGTTCCGGGACATGGAGCTCAATATGCCCTCAGGTAGCTGCCATTCCAATGAAAAGGATAATAAAAAATAAATCAAACAAGTTAAAATGATAGTGACTTTAGTGTGGGAGAAATGATATAGATCAAGGGACCTAGAATGGTCTCTGAAGTGGGAGTGGGCAAACCATGGCCTGCCACCTGATTCTATAAATAGAATTTGCTTGGAATGACAGCCACAATCATTCATTTACATACTGTCTTTGGCTAATTTCCTGCTTTAATGGCAGATTTTGGTATTTGTGACAAAAACCACATGTCCCACAAAGGCTAAAATATTTACTACAGGGACCTTTACAGAAAAAGTTTGCTCATCCCATCTTAGAGGAACAGATACTAGATCTGAGGTCTGAGTGAAAAGAACAAGAATATTAGTTGTTTATGGCCACATAAGAAATTGCCTTAAGACCTGTGACTTAAAACAACAGACGTTTATCATCTCATAGTTTTTGTGGGTTAGGAATCCAGGTGTGGCTTAACTTGGTCCACTGGCTGGGGGTTTCTACCAAGAATGCAATCAAGGTGTCAGGTGGGACTGCAGTCACCTCCAGGTTCAACTGGAGGGAATCTGCTTTCAGGTTCCCTCACAGGCTGCTGGCAAGCCTTCGGTCTTCCCTGGCTATTGGCTGGAGACATCAGTTCCTTGCCATGTGGGCTTCTCCAGCAGGGTACTCACAATGTAATAGCTGGCTTCCCTTAGAATGAGGGGTTAGAGGGCATGAAAATGAAAAATACAGAGAGCCCCGAAGAGAAGACACTATCTATATCCTACTCTCAAAAGTGACTTCTCATTAATTTTCCCACGTTCTATTCACTAGAAATGAGTCTGCAGGTATACTGTATGCACAAGGGGAGGGGACGACACAGGACATAGATATCAGGACATAGGGATTATTGGGAGCCATATTACAAGTTGCCTACCACAAGGGGTCATTCAAGTAGGAAGAGCGTTCTAAAGAAAGACTGCAAATATTGTAAAGCCCCCAAGTTAAAAATGAGCTTGGCTGTAATGGCAGAAGTAAGTCTCTCAGGAACAACAAGATCATATGACTGGATCATGTGGGAGGAAAAGCAAATATCAGGGAAATAAAATAAGGTCTGAGAGGTCAGACCTGGATTACAGAGATTTATAAGTCATGGAAAAGTAGCTGGATTTTATTTCAAGTATAATTGAAGTCCACTGGAAAACTTTAAGTTGGGGAGATGACATACTTAGATTCAAGGCTTAAAAAGTTTTATTTAGCTGACTGAATGTGAAATAAACTTTGCTAGCTAAGGCCATATACTTAATTTCACTTGTCATGGGAATCCCTGGTAATGTGGATACTGAGCCTACTTGCTACTGGAAGATCCTCTGAATTTACTGACAATAGTGGGTTAAGGTTACATAAGTAGCTAGAACATAACTTGATAAATATGGATGTAACAATGCAAGTGTTTTAAATTAACCAAATTTTAGCAGGAAAAACTGGCTTTGAAAAGTTGTATCTTAATGATTAATTGAAATACATTTTACAAAAGTTCCAGATGGCTATTGTGCCAGACACTGTCCATTACTATAAATACAAAATGGTATGTTGTCATCCTCTTTTTGATAAAATGTTTCTTAACAACATCATATCCTTTTTTGACTCTAAACATTCATTTGCTCTGTCCATATTAGAAAAAAGAGACACTTGACATAGTCTAGCAAAGACATTTTTTTGTTAATTCTAAATACTTATGTGGGCATGTCCTCCACTTCACTTTGATACAGCTTTTTAAAGGTATAAAATACATACCATATAATCCTACATTTAATTTTAAATTTGTTTTCCATATTTTAATAGCAATAATAAGACACTTATTTGGGAAATGCAATTGTATAGAAGAAAGAATACAGAAGATGTATTCGCTTCTTCCATGAGTTGTTTTCTGGCCACCTCTATATCTGCAATTTCCTGAAAAGAGTATCTCTGTTTGACTCTTGCTAACTCAACTGAGTAAACAGACTCAGCACAAGTCTAAAAGCAGTGGAAATATACAGTTACTTTAATGTTCATTCAGATGTGTTCACTCAAATCTACGACCTGAGTATTAAAATGTGATTATTGCAAGTCCATCACCTCTTCTTTTCCACCTCATGCTTTTATACCCTGTTTACAACGATTTTTGGACCCCTTAGTTTACTGAATTATCAATTTTTCACTGTCATATTCCCCTTCCTGTCCTCAGCTTCCTTAAATTTCTGTTACATACATTCTTTAGCCCCTTATTATATTCGCTCCCCACCCTCAATCTTCTTGCCCTTCTCTCCATCCTCTCTCAAACTCATCTGGTTGAATCCAACTTTCAGTTTTTTCTCTGTTTACACTAGAAGAGATGGATATGTCTGCAGAAAAATACACAGCCTTGGTAACTTATCTCCCTTTAATTTCATGACCACAAACCACCTTGTAGCCCAGCAGCCCTACCTTTTTTTTTTTTTGCGGTACGCAGGCCTATCACTGTGTGGCCTCTCCCGTTGCGGAGCACAGGCTCCGGACGCGCAGGCTCAGCGGCCATGGCTCAGGGGCCCAGCCGCTCCGCGGCATGTGGGTTCTTCCCGGACCGGGGCACGAACCCGTGTCCCCTGCATCAGCAGGCGGACTCCCAACCACTGCACCATCAGGGAAGCCCAGCCCTACCATTTTTAACTGGCCCATTCTTTCTCCCACTCTCTGAAATCGGTTTACCCGTTCTCTTCTCTCCTCTCCTCAAACAGGCAAAATATCCTTCCTGCTCATCACTCTCAGCTGATTGCCTTACATTTCTATTTTATTGAGTAAATAGGTGAAAATAAAAGGGAGCTTCCATGTTCTCCCACTCCCAGATATGATTATAATGAACAAACTATCTCTGTTCTTAAGGTCAATTCTTCCATTGTGCACTGGATCCCATACCCTCTCTCCTACTCATGACCTTTGCTTTTGCAATTATTGCATCACTCTTTTACATCAGCAATGTCATCCACTTACTGGACCATTCCCATTCCTCCAGTATTTTTATCTTCTTTAGAGCAAAACTCTCAAAAGAGTTACCTATACTCTGCTCTATCCACTATTCTCCTCCCATTCTCTTTCAATCTATTCTACCACTCTACTAAAAGTGCTCTTTTCTATGTGACCCATGACTATATTTTGAAATACAGTAAGAACTTCTCAGTCCTTAGCTCTTTCAATCCCTCAAAAGCACTTTTTTTCTGTTGATCAATCCTTCCTTCATGAAGCATACTTTAATTGACCTCTGAGTCTCTATGATCTCATAGTTTTCCCCGTTTGACTGGTGGCTCTCTTCCTGGCCTCCTTTTCTGAATATCTTGATTTTTATGTGTTGTAATGATGCAGGGTTCAGTGCTCAAACCTCTTCTTTATCGCTACTTGCCCTAGCTGAATTCATTCACCTCAGTTGCTTTACATACCAAATATATGTTGTGTGTCTAAAATTTGTATCCCATTCCTAACCTATTTTAAATTCCAGAATTCAACAATATCTAGTTCTTCTGTGGTATTTCCACTGGACTGCTTAACAGACATCTAAAATGCAATATGTTCAAACCAAAATCTTGATTTACTCCCGCCAAACCTACCTTCACAATGCTCCGTATCCTGGTGAATGGAACCTCAGTTACCTAACTGTTATAGTTAAAATACTCAGTCTTCCTTGACCATGAGTCTTTTTTCCCCACATATCTGTCAGCAAATCCTGACAGCTCTACCTTCAAACCCTTCTCACGTTCAGCAATTTCTCAACAACTCTACCATTACAACCCTTGTCCAAATTACCAACCTCACTTACGCGGACTATTGCAAACTAATAGCCCTGCACACACTCTGTCACCTCTCCAAGAGAGCTCCGGGCTAGAGCTCAGATTCTGAAAGTGCATTGCAAGGATTTACATCCTAGATGAGCCAGTTACCTGCCGTATGCCTTGGGCAAATTACTTAATGACCGCGTACCTGTGTTTCCTCACCAGTAAAAGGAGGAAGATAATAGTATCTAACTCACGGACTGTTGTTGGGACTTAACAACATAGATCAAGCACTTTGAACAGAGTGTGACAAACAATAAGAAATATATAAATGTCAGTCAGTATTATTATCTATTTTTATTAAGCTATTTTCTACATAGCTATAAGAAAGATTCCTTAAAAACAAATTAAATCCTGCCAATTCCTTGTTCAAAATACTCAACTGGCTTCTGCTTATATGTAGAATAAAATCCAAAATTCCTCCAGGTCTACATGAGTGGTCTGTCAGCCTACCTCTCTTGAGACCTCACCTGCTGCCAGCCTCCCCTTGCCTGTTCCCTACACTCAAGTTTCTTGCTTCTATTTGAACATTCCAAGCACTCATTTCCCGTGGGATCTAAAACCTTCAACAAATATTCAAAAATGACTTCTTATCCCACTTCCTTCAGCATCTTCTCTGTATGCTTTTCCCTTGATAGACAGATAGCCACCCTATCTCCAATGTCAATTCCCCTTCCCCACAAGTTCATGTTCCTCTTCCTAGCTTGTTTTCCTTGTAAGGACTTATTATCTAACATATATGTTTTAGTAATTCACCTCATTTTTTGACTGTCCTCCCTTCTCGAATGTAAATCCCAAGAACAAAAAGTTATTTATTTACTTTGTTCTCTTCTGTTTTTCCAGTATCTAAAACAGTACCTGGTACTTAGGTGCTCAAAAATATTTTTTGAATGACTGAATATATGTATATATAAAACAAAACCAGATCTTATTAAAATGAACATTCCAACAACAAATAATAGTTCTTGAATATTATGAAGGTGATACTACAAAGAATAGAAAGCTTAGAAGTTACTGTTAAATCATAAATCTTCTTCCAGAGAGAAAGAGAGAGAGCAGCTAAGAAATTTACAGAAACTATCTCAAACTAAATTTATGAATGATAAGAATTTCTAAAAGAGAGAATGGAAAAAATAATGCAGAGGAAATTATTAAGAAAAAAATTAAGAAAGCGAACGATATATGTTTCCAGTGTTAAAGGGCCCACAAAGGGTTCAAAGAAACAGTGAGAAAAAGATCATAGCAAAGCCCATCATTTTGAAATGATACAATACTTAAAATAACAAGAGCATCCTAAAAGCCTCTAGACAGAAAAAGTTCAGGTCACAAACAAGGGACTAGACATCAGAAACTTCCTAATAGCAGCGAGAGAGAGCAATAACAAAAGTTCTGAAAGAAAATACTTTTCAACGCTGGATTCTAAGTCCCATGATACTATTAGCAAGTATGTGAGTAGAATAAGTACATATTCTGATACGCAAATTTTCAAAAAAAATGAATCCCCAGCTAAATCCATTTCTTAGGATGTTACTGGAGGTATGTGCCAATAGAATGAGACTAAATTAAGGAAGGATAAAACATGAGATCCTGGAATTAAAGAATCAAGAGAGGAAAAAAGCACAGGTAATTAATAATTTGGGTGAAGACAAAGGGAGATCTCAGAATCACAGCTAGAAAATGAGAGTGGGAGGACAGCGGGCTCAGGGAGAGATCCCCAAGAAGCCAAATTTGGTGGGATGCTTGATGTATTTGAAATTATTGAGATGAGGATTACACTTACGACGGAAAGTCTGGGAATTAATTAGTGATTAGTATATAGAAAATGAAACAAACGAATATATAAAATAATTAACATCAGGGAAAGTAAAACCTTTGTACAAAAACATAATGGTAAGCCTCAGTAGTGAATAATATTACAGGTTCATAATAATGTAAAAACTATTTTTTCAACCAAAACTCATGTTGTAGCTATATTAGGTTGATGTCAGAGGCTGTGTGTGTGTGTACTAGTGAGTAGGTGTGCAAAGATAGGTGTGCACGGGAGTGTGCATGCATACGAGTGTATGTGTGTGTGTGTCTGGGAGGTGGATGGTGTGAAAGGTAGCCGAAGTCTTATCTTCCACCCATGGAAAGTTAAGATGAAATATCAAGGAATAGTATGATATATTATTTAGAAATACAGGGTTAAATACTAAACAAATAATCAGCTAAGTATCTAAAAGTTGAAAATAGCTACCTTTGAGGACTAGGGATGTGTTCTATGTATTTGGGTGCAGAGTGGACAGGAGATAACTCTTTGTTTTAAATAAATCTTGTTGAATTATTTGACTTTTTAAAATTACTTGCATGTGTCGCTTGGAAAACATATTTAAAAAGATGTGTGAATTGTGTGACTTAGTTTCTAGCCAAAACACAACCCAATAACTTTCCAAACCATTCTCCAATATCCAACCATATTACCTTTAACATACACAAACATTCTTTTTAAGCTTTGTCCAAAATGCAGTCATAAACATAACTTAGTCTCTTGACTCCCCCAAATAATATCTCAGTTATGTGGAGTGTGGGCTACATAACAAAGCACTCTCACATATATCATCTCATTTTACCCTTTGTATTAATGTAGTAAAGTAAGGCAAGCAATTATTACCACTTTACAAACATGGAAACTGAGGTTCAGAAAGATTACAGACTGAGCCAGGCTTATATTCCATCCACTGATGTTTTGCCTAATATTCATTTAGCTGTACTGTGTATGTTAAGTCCAGTAATTTTTCCCTACAATACATGATACACACGAAGAGCCACTGCACCCAATGATACAGTTTCATTGCTTTTGGGAGGCCAAGTATATGAGCTATCTAATATTCCACTTGGACTACGCTTTGGGGCTAATCTGACTTCAGGCCCAGATAACAGTATGAGTACATGCGTGCGTGTGTGTGTGTGTGTGTGTGTGTGTGTGTATGCTTGCTTATGTATTTACTTATTTTATATTTTGAATTTCTAAAAAACAAAAGCAGTAGCTGAAGATATGACAACTCTGATAATATTTTCCATGATTTCCTTTTTTTTTGTTGATGTGCAGGTGTTCTTTTCCCCAAAATCCTATACAACTGAAATTCACACTACATAAAGATAAAATATTCAATTTCAGTCCACCATAAAGTGACTTACTGGCATTTGAAGAAGAAACAGATGATTGACAAGAAATCTGTCTAAACTATAAAACTATGCACCTTAAAACCTGGGATGGTCTAATCACTTCCTCAACATACGGTGACGTAGTTTGGAGATATTTTCACAAAGTCTTGAAATTTTCCAAAGCCAAAAACAGGATAAGATGCCTTCATATATAGTCATAAATTCAACGCACAACCTTTGTCTTTATTTTATAAGTAGTATATTACTGAAAAGGGTAAAATAGGAAAATAAATTTATTCTGGATTGTTTTATAATCGAGTCTATAGAAATTCATTTGTAGTAGCAGGATAATCAAGCAATAGCTACAGCTATTACAAATGTAATTTTAATTTAAACTATTCAATAAGATTAATGAATAAATGATGCAAAGGCATCACAGTTTAAAGCGTCTTCCAACTGTAGCTAGTCTTTTTCTTGGGAAGTATTTTTGTACTAGAAGTAAAGACTGGCAGAAAATGTACACTACTGATGCCTTTGTTTCTTATCGGACTAGTTTTAGTTGTTTGGGTTTTACTAACATCAGTGCTTTGGTGTCCTTTAGAACTAAGAGCTATCAACACAAACCTCGAAGACAAATAAATATCTTGCTACAATATGGTGAGAGGTTAACAAACTTCATAATGCTTAAAATTTCATTAGGAATATATCTAAGCACAGACTAACGTTTTGAGTTGCTTCTTTACTATGCAAGAACATCCCTAGGCTTTTCAATAAATTCTCTTGTATTGTCATGAATTATCTTTTCTTTTAATCCAGCCAATTGAAAAAGAGAACAATTACTAAAGTTAATGGAAACAAAAATAATCTATGGAGAGGTTTTCTTCTCTATGGACATGTTTACCATTTTCCAGGCAAGAGAAAAATGGTACTAATATCCTCTCACATTTCCTCTAGAACATTACTGTTAAGAGAACTCTAGTGACCAGCAAAAGAGAATATAACCTCTATTTTCTTCCCCATGGAGAAAAGGCCTATAAAAAGCTTTTTTAATTATTTAAACATATTTATTTAGAATCCAGAAACTCAAAATATTTCACCAACCAATCACTAAATGTAAAGCATCTACTGAATCATCAACTCTGCAGTGTCCTGTGTGAACTTAAATTCTTCATGCTCCTCATAATTATGGAACAGAAAAATGCAAATAAAATTCCCAAATCCCAGGAAAACAGAAGTTCTGGGTTGTACCAGATATATCTGAATGTGCACTTATGCCCCTCCAAGTAAGCAGAGAGAGTGTGTGATCATTCCTGCCATTAGATCTGATTGGACCAGCAATGAGATTGAAAGCCTAGCCCTGAGATCTTGAACTGAGTGCCCTGGCTCCAAAATATAACCTGGGGTCAATCAGAGGCTTGCAGAGACTTTCTAATAGGCAGCAATGGGGATGCTGGCCGCAGTCCTGCACACTAAGAAGACTGGGAGAGGATGAGTGGGAGCTGGTAACACTATGAAAAGCACAGCATTTATGTGCTACGAAGAGAAATGGAGACGAGAGAGAGAGAGAGCATTCTCTGGAGCTCTTCCAAAGGGCTACAAATTCAACTTGTCCTGAATTCTTATGGAGATCTTACAGGCATTTAAAATAATATCCTCCTCAACTGATTCTTTTCTGAAAACTTCGAGTACATTTTCTATTTCTTATAAGAACCTTGACTTGGACATGAGTATTACGAGTGCCTGACTACATAAAAGAGGCAGTCTGATACACAAGAAAGAAGAGTTGTAGTTGCCATGTATCCTAGTAAGGCAAGGCATTAGTGGTGAAACCTTGGAGAGGTCATTTAATCTCTGGGATCTTAAGTTTCCTCATCAATAAAATGAGGAAAACAATCCATTCTTTATAGGATTATTATCAGGGTTTTTAAAAGTGGATGTAAATCGATCATTTTTCTAACACAGAATAAGAGCACAATAAACGATGTTTACTTTATAATTATGCAAGCAGGTTGTATATCCTTCATCTGGCCTGCGTAAACTTTTCATTTCTTACACTTAATCAAATGTAAAATACTTAAAAGATGAAGTTTTCCTATCAGAGGAAATAGGCTATAATTCCCTTATGGAATTTTTTTTAATAGCCTACATATAAGCCATGAAAACTGCATTTATTTTTCTATGATTTTTTCTTTTTTTAGAAAATATGAATTGTTGAAGAAAATGGGTCTATTCACTCCTTATATTTTCTTAAACTGTTCAGTCCAGTGCAGACATAAGTGTATCTGGCTTATTGGTGGTATCTGGTTATTATTCATCACCAAAGCTTCTTCAAAAAGATTCACCTTTCTTTTTCATATGATTAAAACAAGCGGACAGCGCATAAATTAACCATGATGTGCCTTGCCTTAAACACTTACACAGTGCCAGATCCATCCATAATGTATACCGTAATCCAAAAACCCTTTTATCCATTGAAGTGTCAGAAAGAGTTTCTTATAAACACCATAAGTTAATATATTCTGCACATTTCCTTCGGCAAGAATATAGCCATTTCACATAAAGTTCCCATCTTTCCATGTGAATATGCAAAACGTCTGGCCTTTGCAAAATATATCTTTAACAGAAGAGAACAAATTAATTCTTTGTTTTTCACTTCACAATGAGAAAAACAGCTGAGGGCCCTTAATTGAAACAATGAGAGGACACACATAGTCCATATAACTCTTTCAAGAAGAATAACCCTTAAATGCTTTCCAGTAGGAGGGACTTTGAGAAAATAAAGTGGATAAATAAACTGCGATGGACAAATTCCCAAATAGTCTTTTCTAAATTGAAACCATCTACACATAAAGTCAACAGATCTCTTTTCTTTAAAATATTCAGTGTCATTCTTACAAGAAATATTCTTTGTTCATCTTACCAAGTAATATTTTAGTTATTGGACAAGGACAATTGTGCAAGTTCCTTGTTCTATACCAGAATTTCAAACATTTTTGTGTTTATATCTTAGTAATAGCTTATAATAATGATGACCTGAAGCAAAATTAATTCCACCCTCACTCCATGCTGGCTTATTCTAAAATAAATGACATGTTCAACAATAACTTTCAAAGCTTTGTTGTGAATTTAGTAACCCTATGAAATATACCTTTTTTTCCTCAACAGCTTTGATTCCTTTTTTACTTAACAGACCTGACAATCAGTTCAAGTTATCTGCTGTTTACATAAAAAGGAACAAATGCAGTCTGGAAACAAGATCAGAATCTCAAAAGACCATAATTACTTGCATCCCCATCTCACATCACCTGCCTGAGACAATCAAGCCACAGGAATTTCTTTCTTGATCCTAGGATTCTTGTGGAATTATTTATTTAAAATAATGCATATTTTATAAGAGAAATCTTTCTTACCAAACAAAACTAAACAAAGTTGTTTCAACACTAGTAATTATCTATGATTTAAAAATTTTTAATTTACTATTAGATATGTTTGTTTTATGTAAAGCATGTGAAATTTTTAAAAATTACACCTTTTCTCCCAGGAGCAATAATAAATATTAAATAAATTGTCATTGTTTAATGTTGTTAAAATAATTTTAAAGGACAGTACAATAAATGCACTGTCTTTAGCCTTTCAATCCTCCACGTTAGTGTGGTACTTATCACATTTTATCCAATGTTTTAAGCTAAAACAAGATTCTGGATTTGCTTTTGTGCTACCATATGCGATGCCAAACAGCTATCAGAAACAAAAAGCAATGTAAATATAGGAAATCAACTAAGCAAAGATTTCTCCAGATTTGTCTTTGTTTTACTAAGAAATACTTTAATGATCTATTTCACTGCATGTTGAGTGTAAATGCTAAGAACACTGTTAGTTTATAGTTCCAGAGAAGAGTGATTTTATCATATTCAAAATGCCCAAGTAGATATTGTAATAGCAAGTATGAGAGAAGTGAGAAATTCAAAGCAATGCATTGTATAAAATCACTTAATTAAAATGATAAATTATTTAGTTCAATTTTGTAGTGCTTATCTTATAAAGCAGCCAAGAAACAATTTTTTAAGGGACCTCTAAGAGAAGTTTTCCATCTCTTTTGTAACATCAAACATTGTCTTTGGCTGGAAAGGACGATTCAGTTTTTGGTGGATCCATTGAAAATTATGTCTTTGGTATGTGGTATAATTTATATATTTTCAAATACACTTTGATAACATACGATGGCTTTTCCTTATGAGTTCTAAGTAAATACCATTCAAATCTGTGTGTGAGCAGAGGGCATGAGAGCAATTTAGTGAACTGAATTGGAAGAGATTAAAAGAAAGGTATCTCAGAATATGCCCCCAAACTTAATCTCTATGGGGATTGTGGCAAATGTATAATTAGTTATTTAGGGAAACAAAATGGAAATAAGAATTGAAGTGGGAAAATATAAATACTTTCCACTTTAAGATTTCTTAAATTTCTTACCAAAATTCTTATTAAGAAAATTCTCGTCCTGGTGTTTATTTATACATGTGTTCAGCATTTAACCACTTAACCATTATCTGGCTTTTAAGCAACAAAGTTTAGTAGTGCCTTTGATTTGCTTCAGTATAATGGACACCCTTACTTGGGTTTTAAATTTTGTTTGGATAAAAGTGAGGCTTGTTAGGATTGGGGATCTTATCTTAACTTCCCAAATCCCTTAATACTCCAAAGCTGGAATGAAAACAGAACTGAGAAAGGGCAATCTGCAGGCCTTTCATTTAGAACCTAGCTTGAAAAGGGACTTTTCCATGGGACAGTTTTAAGAAACAGACATAAAAATAAGTAATATATTATTTAAGTTTAAATGAACATCCTTTTTGAGCAAACAAATAATTTTAAAAAAATAAACATTGGTCGAGTCCCCAAAATTACAGGTTGAGGTGACATGCCCGGGGTCTTAAAGAAACCTGGATTATTTGGGATGTCTCCAAGAAAAAGCCTTAAAGCTATGAAACATGAACCCCTGCTATCCATTGAAGGTTGTGTTGTTCTGTCCTCAACTGTGTGAATAAAACTCCATCAGCTACTTGTGTTCATCTGTGAGTCAAGAAGAAGTAGCCCATGGTGGTTGCTTAGCCTCACACAGAAACAGAGATAAAATGCCAGTAGCATAAGATCTCTTTTAACTATCTAGGAGGAAACCAAGGTCCTATTTGGTTTATCTCTTTTTTTTTTTTCCACCACCCTAGCTATTTTAAGTGATTTTCAGGAGAATCTATTAAAAAAAAAATTGGTCAGAATATTTCAAAACCCAACCAAGTATTTTTCTTCTGAGTGTTAGACATTACAAGGTGGAAACTGTATGAGGTTACAAATAATCTCCGAGGTTTTGAAATAGGTGACCACATCCTGACTCTAGGTTTATTTCATGGATACTACTCTCCATTCCTCCACCCCTATTTAGTTATCAGCAGGAACGGCTAATCAGTTTGTTTACCGATATGGAAAGAAGGATGTGAGAACCAATTACAGAGACCAACAATAAAAAATTTTTTCTTCCCTGATCAAAGAGAGGAAGAAATAAATCCACACTGAGATGAACAAAGGTCTTTTTCCATAAGCATTCCCAGAATTTACAATCTATGGCAAACTCCACCAGGCTCTCAGTAGCTTTGCTGAATGTGACAGGCCTAATCAGATGTTACACAGAGCAGACGCACATGGGCAGTTAGCACTTTCCACAGGTCTCTAACCTGTGACCCTTCATTCTCTCTAGATTAACACCCAGGACTCTGATCCACCGACATCAGTGAACAATTCAAATCCAAGAATGTTACCTTAAAAGATAGAAAGGGATTCAGAAAGTTGCTAATCACACTAAAGTTTGCCAAAAACTGAAGGATTTGCTAAACTCTGTGGAATAGCTATATAGCATAAACTCATTATGCATCAATATGCTACATGTTAGAAATTCCAACTCCTGCCAGATATGTTACATTAGCATATTTATAATGGAACACTAGATTAACAATGTTTGACATCTTCACTGTGTTCATTTTCAGTTCTATTATTACTCCAAACAGTTCCTCCAAAAACATTAACTGGCTAACAGTAGAACTGTGAACAATTTTGGAAAAAAGGAAAAAAAAAGAAAAAAACAGACTGTTTAAAAGCTATTTATATTTTCATTGAGTAGCTTTTTGGAGAATGATCCTGGATTAATTATAGCATTATAAAAGATGCTATAATTTTAAACACTTTTTCCTGTATTCAATCACATATAGAACTAAATTCACAAGAACTTCTGCATAAGTTTCAAATTGAACACAATGAAAAGGTTCTAATTTTTTATAAGCTAGTGAGGAAATGCTTGGATAATTTCATACCTCACTGAGTAAACAGAAGAAAGCCTAGAGTTTATTCATCTAGTACTGCTTCCAAAGGTGATCTTTTTATTTCTAAATATCTCTAAAGGACATTCTGGTAGGTACCATATTTGGAGGACGGGGCCATGCAATTTAATGGAAAAACAAACTTTGGTGAAAGGCAAGCCTGAGCCTGAGTACTTACTAGTTGTGTGTGACCTTGGGCAGGCTGCTCACTCTTTTCTGGTCTTCTTTTTTCCCATCTACAAAGACAAGGATGATAATATTTTGCAGGGATCATTCAGGATTTAAAAAGTAATAGTAAGAAATGAAAGCAGACCACCACCCTCCCCAACCCATAAAAGTAACTGTCCCTAGTCTTGTATCTAATTCAAATATAAAAATTGTTCTGAAAATATATTCTCAAAGTTTCCATTCAAGTTACTAAAAATAAATCAAATGATCCATTTATCATAAATCTGTTCAGAAACATTTCCTAATCTGGCCATCTTGTTTAGCTAGGCACAAGATGGTAGTGAACATAGGCCTGGTCAATGAGACAGCTTTTCAGGTAACTCTAAAACTCAGTCCTAGAGCTTAGAAGGTCACATGCTTTAGAAGTCCCTGGAGAACTGCTGCCAGTCACCATAGACCACTGGTTCCCAACACTTGGCAACAAAAGCAAAACAAGCCACCCATGAATTTAACCACAGTTGTATTTTTTATCAAGAGACTTGAAATTTTGTCCCAGAGCAGTACTTTCTGCCTGGTAAGGCCATTTCTGCTTTACCACTTTGTTTAAAAAATAAATGTTTCCAAATGGTCAGTAAAGCTTCTTTCATGAGAATGCCTTACGGAAAGTTTTCCTTTAAAAGTCAAATGTTCTTTTCACTTTTAAATATATGCTACGAAAATTAATTGATTTAATTGTACTAAAGGAAAATAAATGATACATACACAGACACATCTGAATTGGAATTGTTTTCCCTAAACTTTCTGAATACAAACTTGTTTTTTGACTGAGATCAATTTAAGAAACTTCAGTTCTAAAGAATTGATATTAAAGAGTTCTAAACTATTGCACACATGGAAAAATGAACTGGTGAACATACTCTTATGTTATGTGAAGCCTAAACTTAGAGTAGGCTTAGTGGGAATTAAAACTGTAACATGTTTGCAAATGAGTGACAGAATATTTACATACATATCTGTATTATATAACCCCAAGAAGATAATAGGATCCTCAGAGTAATTTAAATAATTCTAGACAATACAGAATAGATCTTCTTAAAATACAGGTTAAAACAACACCAAATTTAATGAGATTCTAAAGTCAAAGTATAGACAAATTTAAACTCAGTACTGTCAAGCAAAAATATCTCACAATCCTGCCATCCATGCTTATCTATGCACTCATTCACTCTCCCTGCCCCTTTACCCTGTCTTGAATCCCAAGTCCTGGCAGGGCTTCTGGGGACCAGGAGCCATGTTTAACTGCTGAGGATTTATTGAGTGCTTAGTGCCAACATGGCATTTATTTTTCAGAGATTATAAATAAAAAAAATATAAAACAATAATATGTATTATCAGAATGCATGACCATAGCTGTCAAGTGAAACTCTTTTTTTTTCTTTTTTTGGCCACGCTGTACAGATTGCAGGATCTTAGTTCCCTGACCACGGATTGAACCTGCGCCCACGGCAGTGAAAGCGCGCAGCCCTAACCACTGCACTGCCAGGGAATTCCCAAGTGAAACTCTTTTATATCCTGCAAACTCAAAATTCATCTCATTACAGCTGATGGATAAGACGTATCTAAATTAATTCTTGCTCTAAAGATCTTTGAAAATACTGAAACATAAAATATGTAAGTATTGTTTTGAAGTAAAAATCTAATTTTTCAAAAATTTCAATAAGTATAAAATTTTTAAATTATTTAACTCGTTCAACTGCAAGAAAAAACAACCAAATTAAAAGCCTCCAATTTTAGTACAGTGTTATTTATAAAGATTAAGAAAACATTGGGCCATTATTTCTTCTCCTGGCTCTCATTAGAAGGTTACTTTTCAGTCTATTTAGAGGGAAAGAAAGTTATATGAATATTTCATTAGAGAGGAGATAAGAGTAAAGCAAAATTAATATATGATGACAAGACAGAAGTAATGAAATGGGAAGCCAGTCAGATGAACATGGTGTTAACAAAGGAATGAAAGTGTGGGACTTTGTGGAATCTTGCCCTCTTTTCTCCAAAAATATAAAATGAAAAGAGAAATAAGGAAAGGTGGGCATTTTACAGCACCTACCAACCAGTTTCAATCGGCTAGTGCAAGTTAGAAAGCAATGATTTTGCCTGAAATTGGACAAATTACTGTTTTTAGTTTTTTTTAATTTAGAAATTTTAACATTAGAAACAGTTCTTCTTTTACAACTGTTCCCTCTCTAACAACAAGGAATGCACTCACAGAATGCCTTACCAACTGTCTTATGGTGTAAGTAAAGTTACTATTTTTCTCTTACTATGTATTGAATAAATGAAGAAATAGTGAAAATAATTAATAAATTATTACAACATATAAGTTGGGCAGAGTTCCATATTCTAAGCTCCCAGCACCCAAGGTTCAAAAATAAAGACAATTCAGGGGAAAAAAGGCATTCCCCTAATTTAAATGTTTAATCTTCATAAGCTACATTGAAAAACCTTTAAAGAAAGGTTGTTTTAATTAGTTTGTCTTTAAACAGCCCCTGGTTATTTTTGTTTTTCTAAAATGAAAACACAATTAGACAAGAATGTGAAATTAGTCAATAAAATTTTTAAATATGTTTCTGTTTTAAATCCAGCAAAAGTTTTAAATGCATGCACTAGACATCATTATACCATTAGAAACCACAAAAACTGAAAGGTAAAGGTTGGTCACTTCTCAGAATTAGTGTGTTCACTCATGTAGTACATTCAGAGGGGAACAATTTCCCAAGCTTTAAAAAATTCATAGACACTTCTAGAAAACCCCAAACTACCACAACTGCACTGAAGTAAACTAAGTTTTTAGTTTCCTTCATTGGTTTCAAAATGAATAGAAATTCCAAAATTTATCCAAATTACAATGCTTGCTGTTCCCCCTTCCTAGCTGTTAGTTGTACTAGCAAAAGGTACAAAAGGCGTTTGTTCCTAGAATTCACCAACAACCCAAATCACACACTTTTTTCTTACTTCAAGAGTATAATTAGGTTGACCATAAATAAATTTATTTCTCTGTTAACTTTGTTCCTAAATTATTTTTCTTATTTTGAATTACCATGTTACACATATGTGCAGGCATGCTAATTTGGGATTTAATTTCTGGCTCTCATAGATGCATTGTTTATGTATGGGCGTGAATGTGCCTGAATGTTGGGGGAAGGGGAAGACCTTAAGCTGGAGTGGTGTCCATGACAGGTATTGAAATATGGTAGGTTCATTAGGGGTCAACTTGCATGAGAGACTGAAGAGCCGGCTGAATAGAACTTTCCCTGTGTGAGAACGAAGGCAGGCAAATCAGGCCCAATAACAACGCTTTGGAAATCAGAGAGAAAAATGGACTTTACTTCACTGAAAGATGGTGACAAGGAATCTGTCCATAGCCAGGTTCCCCAGGAATTCGTGTTTGAGTCTTTTGGTGATGGTATTAACGCTGTAAGGTAAAATATAAATAGTTGTTTTATTTTTTATTTATTTATTTTTTTTTGCGGTACACAGGCCTCTCACTGCTGTGGTCTCGCCCGTTGCGGAGCACAGGCTCCGGACGCGCAGGCTCAGCGGCCATGGCTCACGGGCCCAGCCACTCCGCGGCACGTGGGATCTTCCCGTACCGGGGCACGAACCCGTGTCCCCTGCATCGGCAGGCGGACTCTCAACCACTGCGCTACCAGGGAAGCCCAGTTGTTTTATTTTTTAAAAAAAAAGGTTTTGGGGAAAACAGCTGTTTTGGTACCTCTGTGATTTGTATAACATGACAGAAGGAACAGGGAAGCATTTATAAATGGACTTGGTTCCAAGGCATCAAGAACATTAGAAAACACAGAACAGCAGTAATAGCCTGAGAGAGAAACGTGCATTATTTACTGGGGGCAGTGGTGCTCTGCTAAGGAGATGCTGGATCCGAGTTCCTGATGCCTGGTGGGAAGGTTAGGTACCTGTGGGTGTACTTGGGACTGTGGGAAGTTTCCAGGTCACACCTTTATGGATACAGTATGTTTCTTCATGGAGGGCTATGTATAGAGAAGGTAATAGTAGGTTCCAGGTGGTAACCAACAAACTTACTCATATGCACATCTGAGACAAATCCAGGACATCTCAGGAATAAGGGAGGAGGTGGGAGACCTTTGGGTGGACTGTAAATCCTACCAAAACAGGGAGGGTGCCTGAGCTACAACTTATTAATAGGATTTCATTCTAAACCTGGGGCTGGTATAAACTTGGGAAACAAAATGTCATTCTATATTATATGTACTTGATCTCTCCTCAAGTGAATGTGCCAAAACATTAACAACTCGTGAATCTAAGTGAAGGATGTGAAGATGACTATGGTACTCTTCTTTCAGCTTCTCTATAGATCTGAAAATTCCCAAAATAAAATATTCAAAGAACAGAGATGTATTTCTTGTATTTCAAAATTTCAGTTTTGATATTTAATAATTTATAAAAATGTATAATAAATCTATTTTGTTTTGATTCACTGTGTACTAATAACAAATATAATTGAATCTAAAAAGAATTTAACACTTAGGACCTTATGATCAAAGGAAAGTTTTTAAAAATTCAAACTTCAGTATAACATATTTTAAGACAATGAAATATGATAGAATAGTCACAAGGGTTTTTCAAGCATTAAAAGAAGAAATAAAATAGCAATATGAGTTCAAAAATAAAAAACAAATAATGTAAAATTTTCAACTGTTAGAGAGCCTTTTCAAATAATTGTTTACATGGATGACAATCACTAAGATATATAATCACAAAGATATCTGCCTTGGCATATCTCTGCTCAGATCCATTAAGAGCTATTTGCAGGTAATCATGTGCTCCTTATTTCTAAGATCCTAAGAAGACACTTGGGACAGTACAGGCAGGCATACCTTGTTCTCTTTGGCTTCATAGATATTGCATTTTTTACACTGAAGGTTTGTGGAAACCCCATGAGAAGCAAGTCTACTGGTGCCATTTTTCCAACAGCATTTGTTCAGCTCATGACTCTGTGTCACATTTTGGTAATTCTTGCAATATTTCAAACTTTCTCATTACTATTTGTTACGGTGATCTTTGAAGTTACCACTAGGACTCGCTGAAGGCTCAAATGATGATTACCATTTTTTTAGCAATAAAGTATTTTTTAATTAAAGTATGCACTTTTTTAAGACACAATGCTATTGCACACTTAACAGACTACAGTATAGTGTAAACATAACTTTTATATGCACCAAAAACCTTGTGTGACTGGCTTTATTGTGGTATTCATTTTACTGCAGTGGACTGGCACCCAGTCTGCAGCATCACCAAGGTATGCCTTCCCATGAAACTTTCCTCTTTGCTCTCAGGTTAAAGATATATGACTTTAAAATTGTATACTGACTTGTTATGATTTCAAATCCATGTTTTGAAAGCTTGTTTTGGACAAAGCTGTTCATGGTTTAAACTTCTTTAGAATAAATCATTTTGATAAAATTGAAGTTAGATATTAAGACTTACTTATCGAATTCTCACACCTGGAGTGGAAAGGACTATTTCATCATTGACACCACAGTAAAATTCACGTGACAGACTTTTGAACTTTAAATATCAATAAGTTTGACCAGCAACTGAAGAGTGTTCAGTCTGGACAAGGCTACTCTTTGCTGATCTAAATAGCTCTCTAAAGATCTTGAGACACTTGCTCCTTTACAGCCAGGCTACTCTTGGTCAGCAGTGGTGTTAAACTCTACAGTAGTCTCAGGAAGAGAAGGGACATCCGTTCTTGCCTTAGCAAGGCTACTCTTCAGAGGCAGTGGCACAAGTTGTGTAACTGTCCATACAGTAATAACCTTTGGAGCTGCCACCTTGCCTGCCAACACTGGTACTGTTGTCCACTAGCTTCATGCCCCATAAATGAGGTACCTAAGCCAGCAGCTGATACCCAGCTTTTAGTTGGAAGGACTGATTCTACAGAGAACCAACTCATAGAAAGGTACTCCTCACCTAAATTTGGACTTTCTTTCATCTCCCCTTTGCCTGGAACAATAGCGTAATTATCTATCACTGCTATGGAGTAGGTTATTTCTTTATTATCTTATTAAGAGAAGTTTTTCTGTATTCTATTGCCTTGTAAAATATTATTATAAACTATAATTCCTACAGTGAACCTGTGTTAAATAAATTATTGGCAAAGACAATCTCGGTCTCTGAGCAAAATTTGCCTTGAAGAAAACAAAGGTTTTAAGACCTTTCACCACTAAGAATCTGAAACCAGTCCTGTCATTTCAGCTTTCCTGTATTTCCCTTTGTGCAGCCTCTTCTTGTTGGGAATTTTTATGGCCTTGTGCTGTTTTTAAGTTGAATGACTGTTGTTATTGTTACATATTCTAATAATGAATAAAATCTGAAAGAGCCCAACTAAAATGGTGAGCATTTTCCAAAACTCTTCATGACTTAGTTTGGGTTCTGAAACATTAGAAATCATTTGAACGAAACATTTTCAGCTTTATTAGATGACAACTAAAATTGTATAGACTCATCTCAGTTGCAGAGCTTGGAACAGGACTGAATTTGATTTATTCCACTGTGACAGAAAGGGATTTTCTTTTCACTCAACAAACTTGTTTTGTTCCCACCACCTATCAACCTAACAACATGTTAAAGTAATACCATGAGAAGCAGCCAATATCAGAATATGAAGATCTGTTTGTTTTGTAAATGGATGTTTGGGGAATCTGAAGGACTTAAAGCCTTCATCAGTGATACATCTGAGCAGCTCCCTGAGGACAGAACCAGGAATAGCTGAGTCACAAGACCTCACATTACTAAGGAAAAAGAGATGACAGCCACCTAAAGAATGGTAAGAAAGACAAAGGAAATCATGTGGAGTAAAAAGAGAAAGAGCTGACAGCAAGAAAAGAGATTCCCAGATGGCCACAGGCCTGAAATTTGATTCAAGGTGGGATGGGGAGAGAGTGTATGAGAGAAATATATCTATTCATATTAGCATTCAAATGTTTATATACATAATATATATAAACATATGTATACATATTATACATATATTTCTAAATGTTTTTTATTGTCCTCTCAATTTCACAATATATAAATAATCATCTGATTATTTTTCTTTTTGGTAATGGGTGTTACCTACATATCCTCCCAGATATTGCAGGCATAAATTCAGGGATACATCAGTATCATTTTATTGATGTTGTATTTTTACTATTTTTAAGAGAAGCATCTTTTTTCTTATGGAAAATAAAATCTAATTAATTACAAGTGTTACAATACCAAAGAAACATTGACCTCCCTTGAAAATTCAGACAGAATGGTTTCTAAACCATTCTATTTAAACCATTGGTTAAAAACTTACCAATTAGTTTACAGTATTTGCAATATGCTATGCATTTATAAAAAACATAAAAAACTTATTTGAATACTGACTGTTCATTTGGGATGTTTCATTAAATATTTTTTCAAAACTCATTACTAAAGAGGTATTTATTTATTTTCACACAAGTCAATCATTGGTTAGAATTTGAATCAATGCACTTTGTGAAATCTTTGAATCAAAACTGTCAAAAATATGATATTTTTTGTTTAGAAACAACGAAAAAGAAAAACTCCAATTTCTAATGTGCAGACAGAGCCAAATTTCGACCACCTTCATCCAAATCCTTCTAGTTGATTTCCTTTCCCTAGTTCCCATCTCAGGATTTGTTTCACAGGTATTCTGGAAATAACCAGCCATCTTTTTAAATATTTTAGACACAAATGAAAATAATAATAATAAGAACAATGACAATAAGAATAATGGCTATTCTTTACTGAATTCCTTCTATGGTCCAGGCACAATGCTAAGCAGTGTGCATATATTATCTCATCTAATGCTCATGGCTCTATTAATTCATTGCCATTATTATCTCCATTTTGCAGTTGAAAACATCATTATCAATTGTGAAAAACTGAAAGCATTTCCCCTAAGATCAGGAACAAGACAAGGATGTCCACTCTCACCACGCTTATTCAACATAGTTTTGGAAGTCCTAGCCACGGCAATCAGAGAAGAAACAGAAATAAAAGGAATACAAACTGGAAAAGAAGAAGTAAAACTATCACTGTTTGCAGATGACATGATACTATACATAGAAAATGCTAAAGATGCCACCAGAAAACTACTAGAGATAATCAATGAATTTGGTAAAGTTGCAGGATACAAAATTAATGCACAGAAATCTCTTGCTTTCCTATACACTAACAACAAAAGATCAGAAAGAGAAATTAAGGAAACAATCCCAATTACCATTGCAACAAAAAGAATAAAATACCTAGGAATAAACCTACCTAGGGAGACAAAAGACCTGTACTCAGAAAAATATAAAACACTGATGAAACAAATCAAAGATGACACAAACAGATGGAGAAATATACCATGTTCTTGGATTGGAAGAATCAACATTGTGAAAATGACTATACTACCCAAAGCAATCTACAGATTCAATGCAATCCTTATCAAATAACCAATGGCATTCTTCACAGAATTAGAACAAAAAATTTTACAATTTGTTTGGAAACACAAAAGACCCTGAATAGCCAAAGCAATCTTGAGAAAGAAAAATGGAGCTGGAGGAATCAGGCTCCCCGACATCAAACTATACTACAAAGTTACAGTAATCAAGACAGAATGGTACTGGCACAAAAACAGGAATATTAATCAATGGTACAGGATAGAAAGCCCAGAAATAAACCCACACACCTATGGTCACCTAATCTATGACAAAGGAGGCAAGAATATACAGTGGAGAAAAGACAGCCTCTTCAATAAGTGGTGCTGGGAAAACTGGACAGCTACATGTAAAAGAATGAAATTAGAACACTACCTAATACCATACACAAAAATAAACTCAAAATGGACTAAAGGCCTAAATGTAAGACCGGATACTATAAAACTCTTAGAGGAAAACACAGAAAAAACACTTTTTGACATAAATCACAGGAAGATAATTTTTGAGCCAATTCCTGATGAAAATATAAACAAAAATAAAGAAATGGGACCTAATGAAAGTTAAAAGCTTTTGCACAGCAAAGAAAATCATAAAGACAAAAAGACAACCCTCAGAATGGGAGAAAATATTTGCAAATGAAGCAACTGACAAAGGATTAATCTCCAAAATGTACAAACAGCTCAAAGACCTCAGTAACAAAAAGACAAACAACACAAATCAAAAAGTGGGCCGAATACCTAAATAGACATCTCTCCAAAGAAGACATACAGATGGCTGGGGGTACTTGAAAAGATGCTCAACATCACTAATAATTAGAGAAATGCAGGTCAAAACTACAATGAGGTATCAACTCACACTGGTTAGAATGGCCATCATCAAAAAATCTACAAACAACAAATGCTGGAGAGGGTGTGGAGAAAAGGGAACCCTCTTGCACTGTTGGTGGGAATGTAAATTGATACAACCACTGTGGAGAATAGTATGGAGGTTCCTTAAAAACTAAAAATAGAACTACCATATGACCCAGCAATCCCACTACTGGGCATATACCCTGAGAAAAGCATAATTCAAAAGGACACATGCACCCCAATGTTCACTGCAGTACTATTTACAATAGCCGGTAGATGGAAACAACCTAAATATCCAATGACAGATGAATGGATAAAGAAGATGTGGTACATATATACAATGGAATATTAACTCAGCCATAAAAAAGAACAAAATTGGATCATTTGTAGAGATGTGGATGGATCTAGAGTCTGTCATACAGAGTGAAGTAAGTCAGAAAGAAAAAAACAAATATCATATATTAACACATATATGTGGAATCTAGAAAAATGGCACAGATTAACCTATTTCCAGGGCAGGAATAGAGACGTAGATGTAGAAAACGGACATGTGGACACAGTGGAGGAAGGAGAGGGTGGAACGAATTGGAAGATTAGGATTGACACATATACACTACCCTGTGTAAAACAGAGAGCTAGTGGGAAGCTGCTATATAGCACAGGGAGCTCAGCTCAGTGCTCTGTGATGACCTAGATGGGTGGGGAAAAAAAAAAAAGGATAAGGCACAGAGAGGTTAAGTAGCTTTCCCAAGGTCACAGTCAGTAAACAGTACAGCTGAAATATGACCCTAAACCATCTGAATCCAGAGCTTGCACTCTGAATCACTCTGCTGTTCTAGAAAAGAAAATAATTTTAATTGGTTTTATGAAGCTAACTAAAAAGATTTCATGGGCTTCCCTGATGGCGCAGTGGATGAGAGTCCACCTGCCGATGCAGGGGACACGGGTTCGTGCCCCGGTCCAGGAGGATCCCACATGCCGCGGAGCGGCTGGGCCCGTGAGCCATGGCCGCTGAGACTGCGTGTCCGGAGCCAAAAAAAAAAAAAAGATTTCATGATTCATTAATGTTACTTTTCTAACAGATCAATAAATTATTGAAAACAGTCACAAAAAATTCATTGTCAAAGATATACTTTCCAGTTTTTGACTTGACACTATAAACTGCACTCATTTCAAGCAAAATGTTACTGTAAGTTAGAAAACATTGCACTATTTTAGTCAACCTCTATTTAACTGGATTGCCAGAATAACTGAGATTCTCCATTTCCCAGTGAATTATATTATTGCTACCCATAGCCTATTAACTTCTTGAAATTAATAATCAACTTTGCAATATACTTGTGCCCATTAGCAACTACCAGTTGAGTTGTGTGTTCACCAAGAATTGTTTTCAGTTCTGTTTGTGTATTTTTTGCTACAATTATTAAATTTAATCAAGCGTTATACAAAGTTATGACTGAATGAAAATATGCAGCTGTTTCTATGAAAATTAAGTTGAAATCTTCGGAAAGACTCAATAAACTTCAGTTTCTAAAAAGAAGAAAAAGGCAATTGAATTAAATATGATTAATGTTGCTATAAAATGAAAAAAATAATAAAGCAGTGAAAGAATTCTGAATTAAATTGCTGCACAACTTTCCTGCTCTACTTTCAAGGGTGTATTTTTTGATAGAAGGAAAATGCAACCTGTTCCACCTGGTCCTACATCAGTCAATTATTGAATGAACTTAGAGGTGTATAAATTTTAAATATGTGTGTATCACTTTCAAAAATAATTCTTCATTTATACACCTTTCAGTTTCCTACAAACTACTGGGAGCTGACTGTTTCAGCTTCTACTGTATTTTTGAGTTAAAATTTATTTGGAATAACAGTGTTTTGAAATTTGTAGAACAGAGATAGAAAAAATAAGCGTTACTAAAATACCATTTATTTTGGATTCGTTATAGAGAAGTAAAAGTTAGTGGAAACATTTAACCAGTATCAATTTAAAAAACAAAAACACCCCAAAAGCATCCAGGATCTTGACTTATCCACCTAACATAAAATAGAAAGGAAAACTGAGCTTGCCCCATAAAATGATAATATATATTCTCTCACATCAAATACTGATACAAACAAAAGGAATCTTCTTAAGCTGTTCCAAATTCTGCTAATATAAATATCATCACTAGTACGGAAAACAGAATCTGGGCGTGGACACGTGTGCCAGACTGTCATTACTGAGGCTGACCAACTACAGAGACTCATATAGTCATAGAAACTATAAGCTAAGAGGTGTTTCCAGGACTGACGGAAACTTTGCTCTGCAACTTTATTTTTTACTAGTCATTGTTTGTTAACAGGATTACATGTTTATAAAAACAAAAGCTAAAAATATTTTCATAATCATAACTGTGCTAGCCATTGACAGCTTTTCATGCAACAGTTAGTCTACTCCCCAAACACAGTTTTATTGCCACACCTGGTCCTTCCTTGACTTTCAGACAGTTTTAGAAACTACACCACACTGCCTACTAGTCTGTACTTTTTTTTATTTCACTCTTTCCTCTTCTTACAAGTATTTTTATGGGTCCATTCTTCTTCTTTTGTACTATCTGAAGCTCTGTGTTACTGCTTCCTGTAATTAAAATGTATGATACCTTCCCTCAAAGGAAGGCTATTAACTACTGATAAACAAAAGAGTGTTTGGATTGAAGGACTAGGAGAAATAAAATGTCTGCAGACATTTAGGGCATGATGAATTCTTCAGTGTGCCTAAAGCCCTGGGCTGGATAAGGATAGGATGTGGAATGATAAGGGAATTTGGGGGCCAAGTTATGTGAGAGTATTAAAAAAAAATCCGACTCTAATGAGAAGTTTGTCTAACTGCATATCCTTTAAAAATACCAGAAATTTTAACTGCATCAAAAATTATGCTCCTTGATAAATACAAATAAAACAAGTCTTTTTTTTTTTTTTTTTTTTTTTTATAGCCAAGAGCTAAGAATGATGAAAATGAAGTAAAAACACATCTGGCTTTTTGGCAAATTTAATTTCAGTCAAGCTCCAAGATAAATAAAATCAATTTATTTAACTTGCAAATTATAATAGTCTCTCATTCTCAGTATTTTGTGTTGCTTCTCACATTTAAAAGGAGCCCTAGCACTATACCTGGATCTCTTCTTTTTTATTTGTTTGTTTCCATCTGCAAAATGTGGGATTTGGGCATTTTTCTTCATGATACGAGACAGAAAACTCTATTAAAATGAGTGATTTGTAATCTAAAAAAATAATAATTTTATAGTTAGTAATATTATGCTGTATCATTTAATTGCAATCTAAAAAGGATCAGCTAGAACTATATTCAATATCTTGTAATAACCTATGATGAAAAGGAATCTGAAAAAGAATATATATATATATATATATATATATATATATAAAGCTGATTCACTTTGCTGTGCACCTGCAGCCAACACAACATTGTAAATTAACTATACTTCAATTTAAAAATAAATTAAATTAAAAGGATCAGGTATTAATTTCCACAAAATCTTAAAACCAGTGGACATATCCTCAGAAAGGAGAGGTCTGAGTAGCTCTTGGACTTTGTAAGGAACATGACTTCATCAAGACAAAGACTTGGAAACCAATCAATTAAGGCAATCTACATATACATCATGTAGGTCAGAGACCCCAGCTTAATGGCCTGAGTTTGTTTGGTATTCACATACCACTCTTATTTAAGAACTTTGATTGGCTGTTGTTTTCATTGTGGAAAAAAAGGAGAAAAGAGTTGATCTGAGTTTTAAATTTTGGTTCTCAGCCTATCCCCGTTTTCTGCTGTTTCATCATTCTTTCCCATCCATCAGTCACAGCAATCCAGAAAGAGGCCTAGGGAGATGGGAAAACAGGATAGAAGCCTGCTCGTCGCACACATGTTCAAGTCTCTTCTGGTTTCTGGTCTTCAGTTTGAAGTGGTCACCAATTTCTCTGCGGAGCTCAGGTCGAAAGTCACTTCCTCAGAGATACCTTCCCTGACCTGCCTATCTAAGCTGCACAACACACCCCGACGTCGCTCACGCTCCAGCTCATCTTACCTGAGCTTTCTTCACAGCATTATCTCCACAGAGCAGTTCATATTTACTCATTTATTTATCACAATAATAAGAGCTAACTTGCTGAATGTCCAGTATGAGCCGAGTACTCTTTTCAGGGTTTTACAAGCACTAAATCATTCGATCCTCATTTAACCCTATGAAGTAGAAACTAATGTTCTCTACTTTTAACAGACAGAAAACAGCACTGGAGCGTAAATAACCTACCCAAGGTTATACAGGCAGAGCCAGGCTATCTCTAGGGAAGTCTGACCCCAGAGCCTGGCTCCCCACTAATGAGTTACCCAACCTCCAAAAGGGCAGGGATTTTATTTTTTCCACCGACATGCTTCCCGTGGCTAAAACAGTACTTAGTACAGAGAGGTTTCTCAATCAATACTGTATTTGTAGAATGAATAAAATGAATGAGTAAAAAAGTGAATGAGTAAGAGGGTGAAAGTGTAAATATAGAAGAATTAGGAAACAAATTCATTCCATATAGCATGTCAAATCTGGATCGGCAGCATTCCAGAAAATTCAAATTAGCCAAGATAGCCAGGGTCAGGATGTGGGTAATAGTTAACTGTAACAAGGGAACTGACTGTTCTGAACTTTTAAAATCATTTTACTCATTCTGATCTACAAGGGTTTTAATATTGAATACCTTCTTCCTTAGGTAGTGAATATCTCTAATCTTTTTTGAGCCTTGATGATAAAATAAGTATTCTAAGGTCAGTTTGAATTTTCCAGTATCGCCTGTTTTTTTAATCACAGAGGAGGCAAGCCTACAACAAAATCCTGTTTCTCATGTAAAGTAGTATGATTACTGTGTCAGAAAGATCTAAGTAAATGTTTGATTAAAAAGCTAGGAGAGATGCTGTCAGTGAAAACTGCTAAACCATAGCATGCTGTGTTAAGAGACACTATTCCTAGGAGGAGGTACAATTTCCATTTTAAAATTACTGGAGATGGTTTATGTGCATAATTTGGAGGGCAAGATAAAGCACAAAGCAAGCAAGTTTTGGGAGAAAATGAACCTGCATAAACTGGTTACACAACTGGTTTAAAGGGAAATGGGAAGTTAAAAATCAAAGTTCTTGCTATAATTTTCTGATACGTAGACCACAGCTTGTTGATTGGTGTTTAAATGAAGTCAGGTCATATGACAAATTTTTGAACTGCATCCTTAAAGCAGTGGCTTTCAAATTTTCAAATAATGCTGTAATATTTGGGGGAATTATCATTGTTTGGAAGACTGGTAGAATTCAGGGCTCACACCGAATTCAGGATTTATAAACATTACTTTTACTAGAAAACTTCTGTAAAACAATACCCCATGTGAAACCAAAGATAGTCAATTTATGAAAATCAGAGCTAATCAGATGGAAGTCAGAAAGGGGAACGAAACAATCCATCTGCTCACTCCCTCTCCCCTTTGTGGCCTCTGCAGAACTTTAAGACACCATTAACACAGGCATCGCTGGGTGGGCTGGATAAACTAGCAACATTTTTTTTCTTTTTAACATCTTTATTGGAGTATAATTGCTCTACAATGGTGTGTTAGTTCTGCTTTATAACAAAGTGAATCAGCTATACATATACATATATCCCCATATCTCTTCCCTGTAGCGTCTCCCTCCCACCCTCCCTATCCCACCCCTCTAGGTGGTCACAAAGCACCAAGCTAATCTCCCTGTGCTATGTGGCTGCTTCCCACTAGCCACTGATTTTACATTTGGTAGTATATATATGTCCATGCCACTTTCTCACTTCGTCCCAGCTTACCCTTCCCCCTCCCCATGTCCTCAAGTCCATTCTCTACGTCTGCGTCTTTATTCCTGTCTTGCCCCTAGGTTCTTCAGAACCATTTTTTTTTTCTTTTTAGATTCCATATATATGTGTTAGCATACGGTATTTGTTTTTCTCTTTCTGGCTTACTTCACTCTGTATGACAGATTCTAGGTCCATCCACCTCACTACAAATAACTCAATTTCATTTCTTTTATGGCTGAGTAATATCCATTGTATATATGTGCCACATCTTCTTTAACCATTCATCTGTTGATGGACACTTAGGTTGCTTCCATGTCCTGGCTATTGTAAATAGAGTTGCAATGAACATTGTGGTACACGACTCTTTTTGAATTATGGTTTTCTCAGGGTATATGCCTAGTAGTGGGATTGCTGGGTCATATGGTAGTTCTATTTTTAGTTTTTTAAGGAACCTCCATACTATTCTCCAGAGCGGCTGTATCAATTTACATTCCCACCAACAGTGGAAGAGGGTTCCTTTTTCTTTCTCCCACCAACAGTGCAAGAGGGTTCCCCTCTCCAGCATATAGTGTTTGTAGATGTTTTGATGATGGCCATTCTGACTAGTGTGAGGTGATACCTCATTGTAGTTTTGATTTGCATTTCTCTAATGATTAATGATGTTGAGCATCCTTTCATGTGTTTGTTGGCAATCTGTATGTCTTCTTTGGAGAAATGTCTATTCAGGTCTTCTGCCAATTTTTGGATTGGGTTGTTTGTTTTTTTGATATTGAGCTGCATGAGCTGCTTGTAAATTTTGGAGATTAATCCTTTGTCAGTTGCTTCGTTTGCAAATATTTTCTCCAATTTTGAGGGTTGTCTTTTCATCTTGTTTATGGTTTCCTTTGCTGTGCAAAAGCTTTTAAGTTTCATTAGGTCCCGTTTGTTTATTTTTGTTTTTATTTCCATTTCTCTAGGAGGTGGGTCAAAAAGGATCTTGCTGTGATTTATGTCATAGAGTGCTCTGCCTATGTTTTCCTCTAAGAGTTTTTGAGTGTCTGGCCTTATATTTAGGTCTCTAATCCATTTTGAGTTTATTTTTGTGTATGGTGTTAGGGAGTGTTCTAATTTCATTCTTTTACATGTAGCTGTCCAGTTTTCCCAGCACCACTTATTGAAGAGACTGTCTTTTCTCCATTGTATATTCTTGCCTCCTTTATCAAAGATAAGGTGACCATATGTGTGTGGGCTTATCTCTGGGCTTTCTATCCTGTTCCATTGATCCGTATTTCTGTTTTTGTGCCAGTACCATATTGTCTTGATTACTGTAGCTTTGTAGTATAGTCTGAAGTCAGGGAGCCCGATTCCTCCAACTCCGTTTTTCTTTCTCAAGATTGCTTTGGCTATTCAGGGTCTTTTGTGTTTCCATACAAATTGTGAAATTTTTTGTTCTAGTTCTGTGAAAAAGGCCATTGGTAGTTTGATAGGGATTGCATTGAATCTGTAGATTGCTTTGGGTAGTACAGTCATTTTCACAATGTTGATTCTTCCAATCCAAGAACATGCTATGTCTCTCCATCTGTTTGTATCATCTTTAATTTCTTTCATCAGTGTCTTATAGTTTTCTGCATACAGGTCTTTTGTCTCCTTAGGTAGGTTTATTCCTAGGTATTTTATTCTTTTTGTTGCAATGGTAAATGGGAATGTTTCCTTAATTTCTCTTTCAGAGAAATTAAGAATATAGGAATGTAAGACATTTCTGTGTACTAATTCTAGCAACCTTTTTTAACATGTAGAAGTTTATGAAACATAAAATTACTGTTATCTAACAGCACAAAAAATCTTTTAATTTTTAACTGTCCTTTGAGCACAAAAGCTCAAGTAGATATACTTGTGTGAAGTATATCTATGATAAAATTATTATCATTGACCACCAAAAGCTTTATAAACCATCAAGAAATTTCTCTATATTGTAAAAGGAACATATGCTGTGGAGTCAGTACAATCTATGAGTGGTCTCTACCTCTAGCACAGGACCTGGAACATATTAGATACCCCATAAACTCAATTCTATTACTATCCTCTGAAATGACCTCATCTGCACATATTGGATCTCTCCTCTGTCCCTTCTCGCTTGCATCTGTTCCTTATGAATCACTCTCACGTTCTTGCCAACACCACCTCAGAGCTCCACATTCTTTGCCTTGATTCTGTTGGTTTCCATGAGCTTCTACCTAAAAACTGTCAGTAACCATGTTCTCAGGTACACATCACATGCACCTGGCCCACTTAACTTTGGAGCAATACCAAATAGAAAGAGGCAGATGCTCTAACTGCTTATCTTCTACTGAAATGTTACATTTGATTCTTTTCCTTTCTTTGTGTATTAATTTATAGGCTTTCTTAGAGCCTCCGGTATAGACATCATCCTCTTCTTTTATAGAACTTTCCACTGCTGCAATTAATATCAGACCTGTCCTCTCTTTCACAAGATATGTTTTCACCACGTTTCTTAGTTGTGTAATATTTGATTAGTATCTCTCTCCCCAGCTAAACTGTTTGGTCTGTGATGGAAAGAATTCTGTGGCAACTTGGTACCTCCTGGAGTTGGGCAAAATAGTGGCCAGTATCTGTCTCATTTATCATTTTGTTGTGCAGAAAATAGGCACTCAGTATATATTTGTTGAATATGGGAGTGGATGAATGAATATCTTTCTGCTCTGAAAATGTGTTAAATAATTCAAACTGCTTCTCTCTGAAATCTCCAAATAAATATCCCCCTTGAGTGAAGTCTTCCAGTAATTTCTAGTTATCCCACGATACACTGAAACTCATCAAAAACCTTATACGGCTTTTGAAAGAACATGGAGAGATAACAACAACAACAACTGCAGTGTGATACAGAATTACTCTCTTTCTCAATGTTATGTCTTTTGGATGTCTTAAACAATGCAAAAGTTAGGGGCACTGACCCTCCAAAGAGCCGAAAATCCAGATATAACTTGCAGTCGGCATATAACTTATAGTCGGATATAACTTATAGTATCCGCAGTTCCGCATCCTCAGATTCACCCAACCACCAATGGTGAGTACTGAATTATATACTATTGAAAAAAATCTGCATAAAAATGGACCTGTGCGGTTCAAACCTGTGTTGTTCAAGGTTCAACTATATTGTTTTCCTAACTAATTTCCTATTAGGAAACTCCAAAAGAAAAAGAACCAGTTTCAAAACTATATTTGTACTATCTTTCAGTTTTTAATAAAGTGTAAATTAATGTCATCCATTGGCTCTTTATTCTGCAGTTCAGTAGTGTGTGGCTTCTAGTTAACACTGAAATATATCTAAAAGGAAACTGCTGTCTTTTTCCCTCCTCCATCCCAGCCCCAGTCCTCCATCTGCAAACAAAAAGTATTATTTTTCTGCCCTCCTTTCCTCTTTTATGCCCAAAAACAGGAGGGGAAAAAAGTACTCATACCCAAATCACATACTACTTGCTGAACCTACTAATTTACACAATGGCTGAGTTTGGGGTTAAATAAATATGCTTAAAAGCCAAAATAAAATCCATCATTTGGCATCAAAGTAATGCTTGACTGATATTCCACTAAAACTTTGAGTTCCATTGCTCCACAAAGTTAGGGTAGGATTCTAAAACTATCATTTGTGGTGAGAATGGCATTCTACATCAGGCCATCACTTTTTCATTTCTGATATTCAGCCCTTTTACTGTATGATCTGTTGTCTCAGAAATCTGGGGAAAGACTAAACTGGAGTGGCATGAGTGAGAGCAAGGGAGAAGAATATAATTTAGAGGAAGATACCATAGAAACTAGATACGGCTACGAAAGCACACAGATACCAAGTGGATTACTCATTGTCATCTTCTTCATTCTGTCCTTAATAATAGCAAATGGCTAAATAAGATTGCATCAAGTTTACAGATTTTAATCTCAAATGTTTTAACAGTCTTTCCATTTGCTGATGAAACTTTCTAAAGGCTGTCCCTGTATTTACAAGTTTGTATAAAATTAAAGTTGATGATAAAAATTTTAACATATCATCTGACTATGAGAGCATTGGTTTTCAAAGCACTAGCTATGAGAAGAAAAGAAACAAACAACAACAAAAAAGCAAACCTATTTCAGACTTAAACTACAGATTGCTTGTCAGGAAGCTAGCGAAGATAGGAAATAATTTTTTTTTTCTTTTTTTTTTTTTTTTTTTTTTTTTTTTTGCAGTACGCGGGCCTCTCACTGTTGTGGCCTCTCCCGTTGCAGAGCACAGGCTCTGGACGCACAGGCTCAGCGGCCATGGCTCATGGGCCCAGCCACTCCGCGGCATGTGGGATCTTCCCAGACCGGGGCACAAACCCGTGTCCCCTGCATCGGCAGGCGGACTCTCAACCACTGCGCCACCAGGGAAGCCCAGAAATAAATTTTAATATGAAAGACATGAAAAAAATAAAAGCTGATCATTTAAGATATGTGCTTATTTCTAAGACTGCCCATACTTTGAGGACTGCAGATAAAAACACTTCATGTTGCCCTGCATGAATGTTAGTGTACTATGATCTGATTCGTTAGATATCAGGAGTCACTGCATCTGCATTCTAAATAGGCACTTCCCAGAAAACATTTTGTAGTTACAACTGGAAGGCTTCCAGAAGCCCTTTGGAAGAGGAAGAATCTAAGAAGCCCCAGTCTTGATCATATTCCTTTTTGTCTTTATCTAAATTCAGGTATCTGGATCATCACAAACTATTCCAAACTGACTTTCCTTACGGAAACAGAGGTAAATGGGCCCATTTTAGTGTCAAATATTTAACTAATGTTTCTTGAGCCCCCACTAAGTGCAGCTGCTGCTCTTGTTTCTGGGTACAGAGTAGGGTAGACAGCAAGACAAGCATGGTCTGTGCCCTCCTGAGCACTCACAGCCTTGTTGGGGGAAATACTGAAGTAGAAAGTTAAGAAATATCACGTAGGTTATCATAAATACTGAAAAGGTCCCTGAAAGACACAGAGTGATGCAAATATTGACCGAGGGTGGGGACAGTGGAGGGGATCTTGGGGATTCACCATCATCAAATCCCAAATTGCCAAAATCAATTTGGATACTATTATGAATAGTGGATTTTTCATATATTTGAAATAATTATTATGATCTTTTTACTGTTTCCTTCATAATTTTTTGGTTTATTTATCTGCATATAAGGCTAAACACAGTACCAGTAAAACCTTTCGCTTTGAGGTAACTAGACCATAACTTACACCTTTTCCAAAACCGTTTATGTTTATATCTTGCAAAGCCTTTAGATGCCATCCAGGCTGAAACTGGTTTCTATCTTTTTGGAAGCAGAATATTCATGTTTTTGGTTACTGGCCAAAAAGCATGTTATTTATTTGAAATAGTATGTGCACAAAAATATGCTAACTTTATCCCAGGACATTAGTACCTTAAGCACCAACTTTTTAAAATGTAGTCAGTTGTTTCTAAAACAACGGAATTCTTTTCCCTAATCATAGTGTTGGTGAACATTGACTGTATTTTCTCACGTCTTTTGAAACTCTTATGAGGGAGGACAGTGTTTTGAAATGTTATCTGGTGACTGTTTATTCCTGGTCATTCTTGCTGCCCTGATGTTCTTCACCTACCACATGAGGCATCCTCAGATTCAAGAGGGCAGAAGACAACCAAAAGCAAAGGTGATGAAGCTCAGGCTTTGACTTCTAAAGCTAATACTTAATACTCTCTTCAGAGATGACAACTGTAGGAATCCAAGCTTTTTAGAAAAGGAAAAGAATCTTCTAAATTATAATAATAATAAAGGTATTTTAAATAGCAACAAGCAGAGACTGCCAACCAAAGAACACAGGGTTTTTACCATAAGCCACAGAGTAAGAAAGAAGCATATAAATGTTTTGAGTTCCAAATGTTAATTTCATTTAACTTTCACTTTCACTTTTCATTTGTATGAAAAGTGATCATACCTTAAATGTATCAAGAAAGATCTCTGTTTAACAACAGAAATTTATTTTCTCCAGTTCTGGAGGCTGGAAGTCTGAGATCAGGTTGCCAGCATGGTTGGGTTCTGGTGAAGGTCCTCTCCCTGGCCTGCAGATGGCTGCCTTTTTGCTTTGTCTTCACATGGTGGAGAGAGAGCTGTGGTGCCTCTTCCTCTTCGTTCTGTTGTTGAAGCCACCCAGTCTATGGTATTTTGTAATGGCAGCTTCAGCCGACTGATACAGGGAATGATTGTTTTTCAATACTAAAAATCATCATTGTGACCTATCCAGAATAAAATATTAAACAGAGATCTTTCTTGATACATTTAAGGTATGATCACTTTTCATACAAATTGCCAGGATCATGTCTACAACTCTCCATAAGCTGCACCAAGAGAACCTCACTTGAGGCTCTATGGTATATTCAACCCCTGAACTAAAAAAAATTAAAAGGCTCACCATAAAATGTTGGTAGGTGATATCCTTGAAATTAACATTTGGAACTCAAATAAACATTTAATGGTCAAACACATATAATACTATAAGTAAACAAGTCCAATTTTCAAAGGTATAAAATTTCTAATTAAAAAAGCCCTGATCTTGCCTCTTCTTTGCCTTATGATTATGTAAAGTTTCACTTTCATTATCTTGCCAATTTCCTACCTTCTCTTTCTACTCCCACTGAGATTTTCTTACGCCTTTTCTTTTTATGTATTATGAATAAATTCAATGCAGTTGTTTGGGATTCATTCCAAGTAAAGAACAATGAAACTTTAGCTTTTGATTTTTATATTCATAAGTTGTTTTTGGAAAGGCACCATTTGAGAAACACTAGTAGTAATTGCCTGCTATGCAGAGTTGTGAAGGATCAGTACCCACAACTGCAATTTACTTGAAAGCAAAGCACCAGGAGCCCACAAAATGCTTTCAGTCTAGTGCCAAACCTAAAATTCATTCGCTGGAAGGAACTGTTCCTTCCACTAGAAAAGACACATACCAAATTAAGAAGGCTTCTCAGTGTTTGTCTTGGGAATGGCTTAGTCATTGGGCCCTGAGTAAAATATTCATGGGGGCTGGAGGTGGCGGTTACACTGCAGCAACAAACAATCTCAAAATTTCAGTTGCTTACAAAAAGGGTTGACTTCTTGTTGGTGGAATTTATTACAGATAGACTGCATTTTCACTCTTTGACTTCATACCAGAAACCAGGATGATGAAGCAGCCTCCATCTTCATTTTTCTGATTATCATGGCAGAGGGAAAAGAAATGGTGAACCTCACACTGGCTCTTAAAATTTATGCTCAGAAGCGACATGTATGACTTCTGTTCATTTTCACCGGCCAAAGCAAGTCACATGGCCAAGTCTGATGTCAATGGGTCAGGGAAATATAATCCTTCCCTTGGGAGGAGCTTCAAACATCTGGGAACAATAATACAACTTACCACAACAACTTCTTATATAACCACATACTAAATTATGATATATTCATTAACAAATAGCTATAAGGTTTTTTTTAATACTTTTCTACTTAATAATATTTAATCTCTACTGTATTTTATCCCCATTTTAAATAATTATCCCCATTTTAAAGATGGAGCTACTGAGGCTTAGTGAAGTTAACTTGTTCTCTGTTGCATAGATAGTAAGTGATGAGGTAGAGCCAACTCAAAGCTTTTGTAAATTGCCATCATCCACACTATCAGTAACAATGTGCTTCAACTTGTGCTCAAAACTACTTTATTTTTTTTTTTCTTTCTAAACTGGGTTATCTTAAGGTACAGCAACATAGTTCCCTTGAATAAAACATCAGTCTAGCACTCGCAAGAGAGCAGCATACCTGAGAATAAGGTGAAGAGAATGAAGCAGTTGCCTCAAATGAGCTCAGCTCAGTGGACTGTCAAACAAAGTCCCACTCACATAAACCATGAAGGGATCTAGGGCAACAAGAAGTTTAGCTTCTAAAGTTAAATTATTCCCGACATGTGAGCTCTGATAGTTTAAAATTGAGCAGAACTAATTGTATTATTTGTAACATTTTTAATTTGTTCATTTCACTTTGTGGAAGAGTAAATAGATGCAAGAGAGGAGAGTTGGCAAATCTTGATAGTCTTCTGAATTAATAAATTAATTTGATTCAATCTATCAGAAGCCTACTGTCAGCTACAAAAACAACAACAACAACTTAAATTTTCTTTGTTGGTCAGAAGAGGGCCCCATGGCATATGACTGGTGCTGCTCTCTGTGTCCTCACAGTGACAGCAGTGGTAGCATCCGTGTACACATGTAGAGCTAATACCCAGAACTCAACTCATCAAGCCAGTGATCCACTCAGAAAACTGGATAAGTGGTACTGAAATGCTTCCCATGAAAAACCCCAAAGGGAATTGCTTGGGTTTTTTGTTTTGTTGGGTTTGCTTAGAATAGCTTAAGGTGCCCTTTCTTTTTTCCTTTTGACTTTATTTTATAGGACTTGTTCTGACTGTGGGAAACAAATACAGGAGATTCTCTCAGTATTCCCTTTGCCCCAGGCCACCTCAAACCTTTATGCTTACATATTAGTAAACAAAGCAGGTTCCCTCTGGGACATTTATGAGGCATGTGAAGCAGAATAAAAAGGGTGGTCTCATCTCCTTCCTTAATATTCCTTATGGTTGGAATGTTCCAATTTTATCATAGATTTTTATTACTGATTTTTCTGCTCTTTTTAAATATGAAGTTCGGCACAAATGTGGAGACCCAATGACCCATTACACACACAAATAGTATACAAAAACAACATAATAAGTAAATAAACAATAACCAAAATTATCTACATAATCACCAAGTTTGCTCACCTCTGATGTGTCAGTGCACTAAAATTTATAATGCTTCCTGAGTTTGCTCAAGTAATATTTTTTCATTCACTTTCTTGTACACTGACCAACTATCTTTGTCATGTCCCTTGTTACTTCTTTTTGTGGACCACTGACCACCTGTTATAAATTCATCACTGCCAGTGAACTGGAGGACACCCAGTACTCTGGACCTAGAGAGTGTTTTACTAATCTCATCTTCCATGATTCAGTCTAAAGCAGATTGAAAATAATGCTTCTTTCCCTGTCCCAAAGGATGCTTTCATGTACATTCATGGCTTTAAATCACTAAGTGCAGGTAAGAATACACAGTTTTCAGTCATATGAAGATCAAGAGTATTAGGGTTATTCAGAGAAACAGAATCAATAGGAAATATCTATAGATTTATATCTATATCTGTCTATATAATTTTTATATATGGAGACTTATTGTAAGGAATTTCCGTATGAAATTACGAAGAGAGAAAAGTTCCATGACCTGCTTATCTTCAAGCTACAGATGCAGGAAAGCCAGTGGTATAATTCCAGTCCAAGTCCAAAGGCCTGAGAATCAGGGGAGCTGATGGTGTAAATCCCAGTCCAAAGGTAGGAGACCTATGTCCCAACAAGCAGGCAGGCAGGAAGAAAAAAGGGTGAATTTCTCCTTCCTCCACCCTTTGTTCTATTCAGGCCCTCAACAGATTGAAAAATACCTACCCACACTAGGGAGTACAATCTACTTTACTAAGTCCACTTATTCTAATGCTAATCTTATCCAAATCCAGTCTCACAAACACACTCAGAAATAGTGTGCAATCTGGGTACCTGCTGGTGCAGTCAAGTTGACAAATAAAATTAAGCAGTGTACCAAGTAGCCTAAGATAATCCTTCAAAAGTGGAAGTGTTTAAGTCCACAGAAAATACATTTAGGCCTTGCCTGCTGGCACATGGAACAGCGAAACACTCTGTGTCAGGGATTGTCAGAGATTAGCTCAAGATGGCGGAGTAGAAGGACACATGCTTACCCCTTCTTACTGGAACACCAGAATCACAACTAACTGCTGAACAACCATACACACAAAAAAGCTAGAACCTACCAAAAAAGATACCCTACATCCAAAGACAAAGAAGAAACCACAATGGGATGGTAGGAGGGGCGCAATCACAATAAAATCAAATCCCATACCTGTGACCCACAAACTGGAAAACAATTATACCACAGAAGTTCTCCCACTGGAGTGAAAGTTCTGAGCCCCACATCAGGCTTCCCAGCCTGGGGGTCCTGCAACAGGAGGAGGAGCCTCCAGAGAATCTGGCTTTGAAGAAAGCAGAGTTCGATCACAGGAATTACACAGGACTGGGGGAAACAGAGACTCTACTCTTGGAGGGTGTGCACAAGGACCTATGTGCACCAGGACCCACGGGAAAAAAAGCAGTTACCCCATAAGAGACTGGGCCAGACCTACCAGCTGGTATTAGAGGGTCTCCAATAAAGGTGGGGGGCGGCTGGAACTTACTGCAGGGACAAAGACACTGGCCGCAGCAATTCTGGGACCTACTCATTGGCATGAGCCCTCCTGGAAGCCGCCATTAGCCCCACCCAACAGACTGTAGGCTCCAGTGCTGGGAAGCCTCAGGCCAAACAACCAACAGGGTGGGAATACGGCCCCACCCATCAGCAGACAAGCAGATTAAAGTTTTACTGATCATTTTTACTGTCCCACCAGAGGGACAAGACACAGCTCCACCCACCACCAGTCCCTGCCATCAGGAAGCTTGCACAAGCCTCTTAGATAGCCTCATCCACCAGGGGTAAGACAGCAGAAGCAAGAAGAACTACAATCCTGCAGCTTTCCGGAACGGAAACCACTATCACAGAAAGTTAGACAAAATGAAACGGCAGAAGAATATGTCCCAAACGAATGAACAAGATAAAACCCCAGAAAAACAGCTAAGTGAACTGGAGATAGGCAACCTTCTGGAAAAAGATGCAGAATAATGATAGTGAAGATTATCCAGGATCTCGAAAAAAGAATGGAGGCAAGAATCGAGAAGATGCAAAAAATGTTTAACAAAGACCTAGAAGAACTAAAGAACAAACAAACAGAGATGAACAATACAATAATTAAAATGAAAAATACTAGAAGGAATCAATAGCAGAATAACTGAGGCAGAAGAATGGATAAATGACCTGGAAGACAGGATGATGGAAATCACTGCTGCAGAACAGAATAAAGAATGAAAAGAAATGAAGACAGTCTAAGAGACCTCTGGGACAACATTAAATGCATCAACATTCGCATGATAGAGGTCCCAGAAGGAGAAGAGAGAGAGAGAGGACCCAAGAGAATATTTGAAGAGATAATAGCTGAAACCTTTCCTAACATGGGAAAGAAACATTCACCCAAGTCCAGGAAGTGCAGAGAGTCCCAGGAAGGATAAACCCAAGAATGAACATGCTGAGACACATAGTAATGAAACTGACAAAGATTAAAGACCAAGAAAAAATATTAAAACAAGGGAAAAGCAACAGATAACATACAAGGGAACTCCCACAAGGTTATCAGATGATTTCTCAGCAGAAACTCTGCAGGCCAGAAGGGAGTGGCATGATATATTTAAAGTAATGGAAAGGAAGAACCTACAACCAAGAACACTCTATCCAGCAAGGCTCTCATTCAGATTCAATGGTGAAAACAAAAACATACAGACAAGTGAAAGCTAACAATTCACTATGAGACCAGCTTTGCAACAAATGATAAAGGAAATTCTAAGTGGAAAAGAAAAGGCATGTCTAGAAACAAGAAAATTACAAATGAAAAAGCTCACCGGTAAAGGCAAACACACAGTAAAGGTAGGAAATCATCCACACACAAATGTGATATCAAAACCAGCAATTGTGAGAAGGAGAGAACACAAATGCAGGATATAGGAAATGCATTTGAAATTAAAAGAACAGCAACTTAAAACAATCTTCTTTATATACAGACTGCTCTATCAAAATCTCACAGTAACTACAAATCAAAAGTCTACAAAAGATACACAAACAAAAAAGAAAAAGGAATCAAAACACAACACTAAAATTAGTCATCAAATCACAAGAGAAGAGAAAAAAGAGGACGGGAAGAAAAAAGACCTACAAAAACAAATCCAAAATAATTAACAAAATGGCAATAAGAACATACATATTGATAATTACCTTAAACACAAACAGATTAAATGCTCCAACCAAAAGACATAGACTGGCTGAATGGATACAAAAACAAGACCAATATATATGCTGTCTACAAAAGACCTACTCCATATCTAGAGATACATACAGACTGAAAGTGAGGGGAGGGAAAAAGGTATTCCATGCAAATGGAAATCAAAAGAAAGCTGGAGTAGCAATACTCATATCAGGAAAAATAGACTTTAAAGACTGTTACAAGAGACAAAGGACACTACATGATGATCAAGGGATCAGTCCAGGAAAAAGATATAACAATTTTAAATATATATGCACCTCAATATAGAAGGCAAATGCTAACAGCCATAAAAGTGGAAACTGACAGTAACACAATAATAGTGGAGGACTTTAACATCCCACTTACACCAATGGACAGATGATCCAGACAGAAAATTAATGAGAAAACACAAGCTTTAAGTGACACAATAGACCAGACAGACTTAACTGATATAGAGAATTCCCCAGGATTGACCACATGCTGGACCACAAACTGAACCTCGGTAAATTTAAGAAAACCAAAATCATACCAAGCATCTTTTCCTACACAACGCTATGAGATTACAGATCAGCTACAAAAAGACCTCTAAAACACACAAACACTTGGAGGCTAAACAATATGCCACTAAAGAACTAAAGGATCACTGAAGAAATCAAAGAGGAAATAAAAAAATACCTAGAGACAAATGAAAGCACAACAATCCAAAACCTACATGATACAGTGAAAGCGGTTCTAAGAGGACATTTATAGCAATACAATCTTACCTCAGGAAACAAGAAAAATCTCAAAAAACAATCTAAGCTTACACCTAAAGCAACTAGAGAAAGAACAAACAAAACCCAAAGTTAGCAGTAGGAAAGAAATCATAAAGATGAGAGCAGAAGTAAATGAAATAGAGATGAAGAAAACAATAGAAAAGATCAATGAAACTAAAATCTGGTTCTTTGAAAAGATAAACAAAATTGATAAACCTTTAGCCAGACTCACCAAGAAAAAAAAGGAGAGGGCTCAAACAAATGAAATCAGAAATGAAAAGGAAGTTACAATGGACACCACAGAAGTACAAAGAATGGTAAGAGACTCCTAAAAGGAACTATATGCCAATAAAATGGACCACCTGGAAGAAATGGACAAATTCCTAGAAAGGTACAATATCCCAAGACTGAACCAGGAAGAAATAGAAAATATGAACAGACCAATCACAAGTCATGAGACTGAAACTGTGATTTAAAAACTCCCAACAAACAAAAGTCCAGGACCAGATGGATTCACAGGTGAATTCTACCAAACATTTATAGAACAGTTAACATAAATCTTACTGAAACTCTTCCAAACAATTGCAGAGGAAGGAATACTCCCAAATTCATTCTATGAGGACACCATCACCCTGATACAAAAACCAAAGACACCACAAAAAAAGGAAATTACAGGCCAATATCACTGATGAACATAGACGCAAAAATTCTCAACAAAATATTAGCAATCTGAATCCAACAATACATTAAAAGGAGTATACACCATGATCAAGTGGGATTTTTTTCCAGTGAGGCAAGGATTTTTCAATATCTACAAATCAGTGTGATACACCACATCAACAAATTGAAGAATAAAAACCATATGATCACCTCAATAGATGCAGAAAAAGCTTCTGACAGAACTCAACACCCACTTGTGATGAAAACTCTGCAGAAAGTGGGCACAGAGGAACATACCTCAACATAAAAAAGGCCATATATGACAAACTTACAGCTAAAATCATACTCAATGGTGAAAAGCTAAAAGCATTTCCTCTAAGATGAGGAACAAGACAAGGATGTCCACTCTCGCCACTTTTATTCAACATAGTTTTGGAAGTTCTAGCCATGCTAATCAGAGAAGCAAAAGAAATACAAACTGGAAAAGAAGAAGTAAAACTGTCACTGTTTGTAAACAACGCGATACTATACATAGAAAATCCTACAGATGCTACCAGAAAACTACTAGAGCTCATCAATGAATTCAGTAAAGTGGCAGGATACAAAATTAATACACAGAAATCTGCTGCACTTCTATACACTAACAACAAACGATCAGAAAGAGAAATTAAAGAAACAATTCCATTTAGCATCACATCAGAAAGAATAAAATACCTAGGAATAAACCTACCTAAGGAGACAAAAGACCTGTATGCAGAAAACTATGAGACACTGATGAAAGAAATAGAAGAAGACACAAACAGATGGGAAAATATACCATGTTCTTGGATTGGAAGAATCAATACTGTGAAAATGACTATACTACCCAAAGCAATCTACAGATTCAATGCAATCCCTATCAAATTACCAATGGTATTTTCCACAGAACTAGAACAAAAAAATCTTAAAATTTGTATGGAGAAACAAAAGACCCCAAATGGCCAAAGCAATCTTGAGAAAGAAAAACGGAGCTGGAAGAATCAGGCTCCCTCGCTTCAGACTATACTACAAAGCTACAGTCATCAAAACAGTATGGTATTGGCACAAAAACAGAAATATAGGTCAATTGAACAGGACAGAAAACCGAGAAGTGAAACCACACACCCATGGACAATTAATCTATGATAAAGGAGGCAAGACTATACAATGGAGGAAAGACAGTCTCTTCAATAAATGGTACTGGGAAAACTGGACAGCTACATGTAAAACAATGAACTTAGAACATTCTTTAACACCATACACAAAAATAAACTGAAAATGGATTAAAGACCTAAATGTAAGACTATTTACTATAAAACTCTTAGGAATATATAGGCAGAACACGCTCTGACATAAATTGCAGCAATATCTTTTTTGATCCATCTCCCAGAGTAATGGAAATAATAACAAAAATAAACAAATGGAACCTAAACTCAAAAGCAAAGGAAGCCATAAACAAAACAAAAAGACAACCCACAGAATAGGAGAAAATATTTGCAAATGATGCAACCGACAGAGGATTAGGCTTCAAAATTCACAAACAGCTCATGCGGCTCAATAACATAAAAACAAACAGCCCAATCAAAAAACTGGGCAGAAGAACTGAAGAGACATTTCTCCAAAGAAGACATACAGATGACCAAGAGGCACATGAAAAGATGTTCAACATCGCTAATTATTAGAGAAATGCAAATCAAAACTACAGTGAGATACCACCTCACACCAGTCAGAATGGCCATCATCAAAAAGTCTACAAACTTTAAATGCTGGAGAGGATGTGAAGAAAAGGGAACTCTTCTGCACTGTTGGTGGGAATGTAAATTGGTACAGCCACTATGGAGAACAGTATAGAGGTTCCTTAAAAATCTAAAAATAGAGGTACCATAAGATCCAGCAAGCCCATTCCTGGGCATATATCTGTAGAAAAACTTGTTTCAAAAGTATACATACACCCCAGTGTTCATTGCAGCACTGTTTACAACAGCCAAGACATGAAAGCAAACTAACACAGTCCATCGACAGATGAATGGGTAAAGATGTGGTACATATATACAATGGAATATTACTCAGCCATAAAAAAGAATGAAATAATGCCATTTACAGCAACATAGATGGAGACCTGGAGATTATCATACTAAGTGAAGTAAGTGACACAGAGAAAGGCAAATCATGTGATATCACTTATTTGCAGAATCTAAAACAACAAAAAAGAAAAATGATACAAATGAACGTATCTACAAAACAGAAACAGACTCACAGACTTAGAGAATGAACTTATGGTTACCAGGGGGAAGGGTGACGAGGAGGCATAGACTGGGAGTTTGGGACTGATGTGTACACACTGCTATATTTGAAATAGATAACCAACAAGGACCTACTGTACAGTACAGGGAATTATGCTCAATAGTCTGTAATAACCTAAGTGGAAAAAGAATTTGAAAAAGAATAAAAAAAAAAGAAAATACATTTACTATAATTGCTGAGCTTTTTTTATTCTAACACATATTGCTGGCAAATCTAAGATTCATTTTCCAAAGCCAATCTTATCTGTAGAGGCAGGCAAATTTTTTTTAATATTTAAGCTATTTTGAATATTCATTTTCTAAAGGAAGATGTGATCATCAATAAAAATGGCTCATTATAGACGAAATGATTAAAATATCCCTTTTGGTTTTTTGGAAATTTTTATGACAATATTTTTATAGAATGTGAATTGTTGAGTCCTTGACATTTTAGCACACTTATTACTATGAACAAACATCTTACTTTCAAAGAAAGCAGAATGTAGTGGAATAAATTTATAACGGTGAGAATGCTTGGAGACAATATTCATTTTTCATTTTCTGGTGTATTACATCCATTCAATTATATAAAACACTTGTTTTAATCAACATTAGATCTATATTTGTATGTCTTGATATCATTGACTGAAATAAAGATACAAAATGCTTTTCACTGAGTCCTTTTTATAAAGATTCAAAAACATAACAGTGTTTTTAGGGGAAATACAGTAAGTTAAAAACATTTTTTAGATGTAAATATTCTTGTGAATTTTACATACTTCTTTCAACAATACTATGTAGTAGTAGTACAAGAATAAAGTAATATGTGGAGTAAAAAAAAATTAATACCTCCAGATTTCAAATATTTTGTTCCATTTTGGGTCATGACTCAGAAACCATGATCACTATTGTTAAAAAAGAAATAAATAATATTTTTAAAAGGAGCAAAAAAAGATTGATAATAGATGCTAGTTGCAGGTATAATTTATTGTGCATATAACTAAATGCTATCAAAGATTTACTTTCCATGTAAAATTCTTTAATAAATTTTACAGACTTCAGGTCCCTAAACAGGTAAAAGGAAATCTCATCACATTCCCCTTTCCTTCAAAACACAAAACAACTCCACATTTTAATTGTTTTCTTTGAGTGAAACTTGGGACTCAGAATTATCTCAAGATTGATGGTAAATTTATTTAAGAAATTATTTGACAGTTCTGACCAATTTTTAGTAGGTTTAGTTTGGTCCTTATTGAAACTGGGTTACCCCTTTCCCTAAAATAAGTGAACTCTAAGAGAAATCCAGTAGACTTTTTAATTTTTGAAAAATGTTTTGAGTCACTACTTTATGCAAATAATAGACACAGACATGAACAGGTTAAGGAGGAAAAAGGTTCTTGATATACTTAAACTACAATCTCTTATGAAATAAGCATTTCCTACATAGATGGTCCCAAGAAATACAACAATAACTAAGTGGAAGCTAAAGTGGAGGGTCACTTTAGAAACAGCTAAATCAGAAAAGTCTAAACGGCCTGCAGCAACCTCAGAAAGCAGAGGACAGACTTGCATACACAGAGTGCACATTCACTAATAGAAGGGTGACAAAGAGATGACTTTTTCATAACATTTTGTAACATCAACAGTTATGCATCAGGACTTTGATTTTCAGCCCCAACTGCCACGCTACACAAACATGCACACAAATACACATCCTCACACTCTTGTGCTCACCAAATCCAAAGAGCTTTTCTACACCCAGGGTATATTTTAATAAACCAAACAAGACAACGTATAAATCATCTGAACTCACCAAAGCAATTTCAGGTCACCTTCTACCTAAATATAGAATAAATGTTCCCTAGGTATTGCCCTGATATCTTTTTAATTAATTAATTTTATTTTTGGCTGTGCTGGGTCTTTGTTGTTGCATGTGGACTTTTCTCCAGTTGCAGCGAGCAGGGGTTACTCTTTGTTGAGGTGCACAGGCTTCTCATTGCAGTGACTTCTCTTGTTGCGGAGCACAGGCTCTAGGCACGCGGGCTTCAGTAGTTGTGGCGCATGGGCTTAGTTGCTCCGTGGCATGTGTGATCTTCCCGGACCAGGGCTCGAACCCGTGTCCTCGGCATTGGCAGGTGGATTTTTAACCACTGCACCACCAGGGAAGCCCATCCTGATATCTTAATGACAGCTTTCTGATAAGCCACTAGTGAGAAAGAATCTAAAATAGACTCCTTTCATAGGCTCATATTTTAAGACTATGAAACTCAACCCTATTGTAAAAATACTGAAGAATTTAATGCATTTTGCAAATGAGATGCAAACTTGCAAAAAGTAAATTAATGAACCAAATAAACAAATAGTTTAACTGCCCGGAATTACTGAAACTGTATTCTAAAAATTCCTGGCATCTAGGTTCATGTACCGCTCAAGGTGGCATAATTCAAACTACTTGATAACACCTTGCTTTCTAGAGCTTTTTAATTGTTAAAACCATTTCAGCGAGGTGAATTGCACAGTTTCTAATCAAGTAATATAAAAACGTGCTTTTGGAAGAGGTGAACAAAACCACAGATGGGTGGGGGGGGACTACCGTACACTGGCAAGAGAAGCATCAATTTCCCTGGGAAGAGGTGAACAAAACAGAATCTGAGAACAAGATGTCCTCTTCCAGTACAAGAAAATATATGCCTGTGAGTCTGACTCCCTGTTTTCAAGTGGAATGCTGTTATTAATAGTTCACATCCTACTCCCCAAAAGTTTTACTTTCCCTTTTGTGTCTTGCAGTATCTGGACACATCCTGCAAAGAAGCTTTATGGGAACATCGACCCTACTAGAGGTTTCTTGTATTTGTTGCGTAGTTTTGTGATTGGGCAAAGATATGCTCTTAGGAAGGTGGCAGAGATGTTGGTAATGCCCGGATGATGTTGAGATGCATACTGTCAGGTGGGAATTACTGAGGATGTGTAAAACAGCACTAAAAGGCTACCTTTGGGTTTCAGTGTACCGTGGAGTGACTAAAGCCTCTTTCACTACTTAGCTACTGTAAAACACAATATACAGAGAAGGAGTCAGTGAATGGAGGGCTGTTCCCAGTTCACCAAAATCCTATATTGTGCTCTAATATTTAGTTCTCAATGCAACTTCGTCTTAACAACAAGTAAGTAACTGTTAGGTACAATACATGATGTTTGATATTTGGGGGATTTTAAAATGAATTAGCCGTAATCCTCCTCTTGAGAAATTTTTGATGTGGGAATCCAAAATGATGAAAAAGAAACATTTCCACAACATTCTACACTTCACAAAGTACAAAGTTCAAGTGCATCCTCTTATTTAAACCTCACAACAACCTTGTAAAAAAAAATACATCATGTACTATTCATCCCATTTTATTGATGATTCAAAGAGGTTCAAAGAGGTTAAGAAAACTTCCCAGCATTTTAAAAACAGTTAAAGGAAGAACCAGAACTAGGGTCCAAATTATCTGAAACTAGAATTAAAATTTGACCATTGCTTTTTTTTTTTTTTACCAATATGCGACATGTATATATGTGTCTGTAGTTAATATACAATTTTTTTACCTTTTTTTTTATTGGAGTATAACTGCTTTACAATGGTGTGTTAGTTTCTGCTTTACAACAAAGTGAATCAGCTATACATATACATATATCCCCATATCTCCTCCCTCTTGCTTCTTCCTCCCACCCTCCCTATCCCACCCCTCTAGGTACAATATTTCTGCCTTTCCAAGGAAACATTCATGAAAACACAGAGATTCCAAAGTTCTAACTATAAGAGAAACCAAACTTAACAATCTAAAATCCTCCATATTGTGAAAGGGATTTTATCTTACCATGGGTGGGGTTTAGAAACAGAACTGGTCACTCATCCTTCATAGAATACCCTTAGCTAAGATACCCAGGTCTCAATGTTTAATAGTCTCCTAATATTCTGACTATCTCTTTGCCCAGTATATAAAGACTATATAAATGGCCACAGATTCCTTTGGGAATGACTGGAGTGGGAGGCAGAGGGATCTGAGGAGGAATATTTATAACACAACCTTGTGACAATATTGCAGTGTCTTTCCTTTTAGGGAATCCATATCTCTCTACACTCTTTTTTTTGACTTATATCAGGTCTCTGTTCCCCAAACTTAGAGTTTCATTTTTCGACACACATGTCAAGTAAGAGTCAGTATGCTGTTCTTGCAGATGTATTTGCATCCTAGGGAGAGGGTGATTCTTGTGGGTCAAATCATTCCAATTCATGCTTTGGTCTTGTTATCTATTATGGTATTTATATGTACTTTATGCCTGGTGCTGAAGAGCTACCACATAACTCTGCATTTCTGGGATTCCATCATCCCATTGAAATAAGGCATCCATCTCAATCACGGCATCTTCCACTGTCATTTCCAGCTTTCAGAGGGAAGTTACAACAGACCTCAAGGAAATTGATGTTTCTTTTGCCAGTGTACAGTAGTCCCCCCTTATCTGTGGTTTTACTTTCTGAGGTTTCAGATACCTGTGGTCAACCCCAATCCAAAAATATTACATAGAAATTTCCAGAAATAAACAATTCATAAATTTTACATTGTGCACCATTCCGAGTAGCGTGATGAAATCTTGCACCATCCTGCTCCACCCCACCCTGGACATGAATCATCTTTTTGTCTGGAGTATCCCGTCCATTAGTCACTTAGTAGCCATCTAGGTTATCAGATCAACTGTCCAGGTATCGCAGTGCTTGTACACAAGGAACACTTATTTTACTTAATAACAGCCCCAAAGCACAAGAGTAGTGATGCTGGCTATTCGGATATGCCAAAGAGAAGCCATAAAGTGTGCCCTTTAAGTGACAAGGTGAAAGTTCTTGACACTATAAGGAAAGAAAAAGTCAAATGCTGAGATGGTTAAATTTCACAGTAAAAATGAATTTTCTATCAGTGAAATTGTGAAGAAGGGAAAAGGAACTGGTACTAGTTTTGCTGTTGCATCTCAAACTGCAAAAGTTTACAGCCACAGTGCATCATAGGTGCTTAGTTAAGATGGAAAGGGCATTAAATTTGTACAGTGAGAAATTCTGACACACATTCACATAGCATTTATTACAGTATATCTTATTCTTGTTGTTAATCTCTTCCTGTACCTAATTAATAAATTAAACTTTATCACAGTTATGTATGTATAGGAAAGAACACAGCATATATAGGGTTCAGTACTATCTGCAGTGTCAGGCATCCACTGGGGGTCTTGGAACATACTCCCCGTGATTAAGGGGTAACTACTGTTTTTAAGCACTTTGGTCACGGCAGTATTATGGGAAATTTCCTGGGGTACACAGTGGTATCGTGGGTGTATGGATAACACATGATAAATTCTCAGCGTTTCACTTCCTCTAGGTGTAAGTCAAGATAAATTAGATTACGATGCAGTAACTGTCCTCAAATCTCAGTGGTTGTATATATTGAAGGCTTATGTTTTACTCACACTACTTGCTCATTTCAGGTCAGCAAAGCGGTTCTACTACCGGAGACACTCAGTGAACCAAGCTGATGCAACAGCCACCATCTCAAACACTGTCTGTCAATGTAGCAGAGGGAAGAAATGCTCTAGAAGTGTGGCATTAGCAGTTAAATGCCCTGGCCTGTAAATGATGTGTGCCACGTTCTCTCACAGTTTATTGAATGGAATTACATACCCTCTACTAACTAACAAGGGAGCCTGGAAGTACAATTCTGTGATGTTCTCAGTAGAGGACCTGAAATATTTGTCAACAGGCATTACTGTCTACCACACTCTCCATTATTCCAGGGAAGTCTGGCATCCCATTTTAATTTAATACAGAGAACTGCTGAGATTTCTGTTCTCCAAGCAAGCAGATTTCCAATGCTGGTCTCAGATGCTCAAGCTAATACACTGTATCCACATGCCTGGTCATTATACCTACATAGATCAATTCAACCCACACTAACAAATTTCTTCCTTCCTCACCAGCACTCTTAGAACTCACTCCCATACATATTACTCAGGGTTCTACCAAGTTAAATTATTAAGATCTTAAAATTCTTTTTGATGTGTATCTATTTTCTTCTGCTTTCAACTTTTTAATTGTTCTTCTGAGACAAGATGGAATCTGACTCTAATACGGATGGGATGACAATGAGAGGTGGACATGAAGAGAATTAGCATCCTTTGTAGGTTAACTGCCTCAGGTAAAATCCTTGAAGGATCTTCAAGCAAGACAGTACTAGATTCATCTGCGAGAAAGGACTACTGATGGCAAAGAAGCTCACTGGGACTTGGTGATTCACAGAACCTGGATTCATCTAAACTACCAATTGTCCCTAACTCTTTCTTAAAGTCACACTCTTTCCTAATCATTATCCTAAATTTCACATAGAGATCTGGTGAAGCTATGAATTCAACCTGTGTTGGAATTAGGCATGCAAGATCAGACTCTGTCTTGTTTTTAGCTACATCAGTTCTGAGTCTACAAGAGAAGAAATTCTTAGAATAGTCATAGAAGGTCTCATGTCCTCAGACCATGCCATAAGACGAAAACTAAAAATTCAGAACATTTTATTCTCTTTCTTTAAGCTCTTCATTACTTCTGGAGTTAGATATTGACCCACAGAGGTAGGTATTCCTTAGTCCTATCACAATAGTTTATGACAGCAGCTATATAATGTGTCAAAGCCTTGCCTTAAATAACCCCTTCTTTCCAGACAACCTCAAGTAATCACTTAATAGTTCTTCTACTTTTTAATTGACCACCAGTATCTCATTTTCCACTGGCTTATTGTTGCCTTCAAGTCCAAACTTGTAAGATAATAATCCAGATTCCAAACTTTGTGGATCTGTTTATGGGAATAGGTTTCAATTCAGGAAAGAGAAATTAGTCTAGGTATTTCACACAAAAAAGGAATTGGGTGCTTACAATTTTACTGGAATTAATGGAAGAGTAGAGGTCATGGGAAGACCACTAGACTGCAAGGCCATGCCATGCAAATACTATCCAAATATCAGAAAACTGTTACTGCTATTCTGAAGTCAGGAAACAGCTGGAAACTGGTGTTGCTATCACAGCTGCCTATTCCACCAGAGAGTGGCATGTGCAGTCTGGTGTCAGAAAAACCTGTGTCTGCCAGAACCTGTCCATCATCCACTACCATCACAGAAAGCACAGCAGTCACCTGACTCACCTTCCAGACTTCATTTGGAATTCCTGCATGACAAAATGACATTAAAAATACAGATTCTATTTTATTTCTAAATTAATTTATAATAAGATTCAATTCCCATAAAAACCTCCTCCTCCTTTCTATTTTTTACTGGTACTTGAGAGACTGATTCCAAAGCTCTTCGGGGTAAATAAATTAGTTGAGAATATCTACGAAAAAGAATAATAATAAGAGAAACTTACGTGCTCAGAAATGAAAATGCATTGTAACTCTTTATCAGTACATTTTGTGATAATAATATGACTTGAGAGACAGACCAGTGGAAAAGAACAATTATCCAGAAGAAATGGTATATATAATAATGTAGTAGAAGATGACAATGGCTTCACAAATCAATGATAAAAGGAACATTTGCTCAATCTACCAAAACAAATTTTAGCTATTTATTACAACAAAAATAAAGTCGAAATCCAAGCTGTTACTTCATAGCTTAGACTCAATATTCTCTAAATAATTATATGTAAAGTTAAAAGCCAATAAAAATGGAAAATTGTACAGGTAAATACAATTTTCATAAATGAACTTCCTATAAAGAAACACTTTACTGTTGCTCAGTCATCAGTCAAGATCTGTCATATCAGACTTCACCCATCATCCCATGGGAAGCTCTGCTTTTCTAGGGGTGTTGGTGGTGGGTGAGGGAAGGGATTAGGTAATAAACACTTTTTAAATAAAACACAAGACAAGGCCTTTGCCATTTTCTGAGGATCATCCTCAACTAATACTGAGAAAAAAACTTGCTATTGTGAAAAAAATTAAGTATTCTTAATATGGGTTCTAAAATTCACCCAAGACTATTTCTTGAAAATTATAATAAATAAAATAAACTGATTATCTAGAGGAAAAAGGCTTCTTATAGAGAGAAGAGCAGTGCAAAGATCTTAGGTGACAGTGGGTTTGGAAGTGTGCAAGGAACTATAGTAAGAAGGTAATGCACATTGTTGAATGAATGAATACAGTCCCCAAAACAATGAGGTTGTCCTAGAGTAATATTAAGCCAATGATAAAGTTTGAATTCTTGACACATTTTCTTAGGTAAAGTTGCTTTAAAAAAAAAAAAGACAGTAAAAAGTAAAGTCATCATTTTCTATTTTTCTTTGCTTCAAATTTTGGTCTGTAAATTATTTTGAAAGTGAGATCAAATCCCAGTTTGCTCTGCCTTACACTGATGTGCCATCCATACTCTGGACTCCTTCCACAATTTCAATCCATCTCCCACTATTTCTCAACACCAGTCCTCCACTCCAGCCAACTGTGTCTACTTATTTGTCAAGCACACCATGCTCATTTTCATCCCAAATTCTTTGTTCTTACTATTTCTCTGACCTGGAATGTCCTTCTTCCTTTTCTCCCTACTCTGCTTATTATCAAAATCCTACCCACACTTTAGAGCTCACCCCAATGTTCTTCAGCCCCTGAAGCCTCTCTACTCATTCTCCCCACAACCTTACCTCATAGAACTCAAACTATATTTTTCATTCAGACTAACTAAATAATAACATCATTATTGATATTACTGTTCCATTTTAGGTTGACAAGTTTCTAGTAACTTAATTTCAAATTTACAGAAAAGTTGCAAAAAGAGTACAAAGAACTTTTGATTTCTTTCACCGAGGTTCCCCAACAATTGTTAATATCTCAACATACTTGCACTATCAACCATATATATAGATAAATATAATAATCTCATTAAAATTTTCTAGTTATTCTCAAAATACGTCTTTTTTTCACTTTCTGGTCCAGGATTTCACTGCATTTGTTGTTATGTCTCTTTAGCTTCCTTCTATTTGAAACAGGTCCTTTATCCTTCCCTGTCTTTCATGACCTTGAGAGTTTTAGAGAAAACAAGCCCTCTGTCCCTGTTTTGAATCAGTCCATTATGCAAGAAGTCCTGGGTTCTTTTAGTGGAATATGATATATAGAAACAGAGGTGGCACTCCATGTTCTCATTGCTACTGAGGTGTCTTTGATTTCAGGACTTCTCAATAGCGGGGTGGGATGAATTGGGAGACTGGGTTTGACATATATACACTACTGATACTATGTATAAAATAGATAACTAATGAGAACCTACTGTATAGCTCAGGGAACTCTATTCAATGCTCTGTGGTGACCTAAATGGGAAGGAGATCCAAAAAAGTGGGGATATATGTATACATATATCTAATTAACTTTGCTGTAGAGTAGAAACTAATGCAACATTGGAGAGCAGCTATACTCCAATAAAAAATTTTTAAATTCTTTTTTTATACAGCAGGTTCTTATTAGTTATCTATTTTATACATACTAGTGTATATATGTCAATCCCAATCTGCCAATTCATCCCACCCGCACCACCCCACCCCCAGCTTTCTCCCCTTGGTATCCATATGTTTGTTCTCTACATCTGTGTCTCTATTTCTGCCTTGCAAACCGGTTCATCTGTACCATTCTTCTAGATTCCACATATATGTGTTAATATACGATATTTTTCTCTTTCTGACTTACTTCACTCTGTATGACTGTCTCTAGGTCCATCCAAATTCAGTCTCTACAAATGACCGAATTTCATTCCTTTTTATGGCTGAGTAATATTCCATTGTATATATGTACCACATCTTCTTTATCCATTTGTCTGTCGATGGGCATTTAGGTTGCTTCCATGTCCTGGCTATTGTAAATAGTGCTGCAATGAACACTGGGTTACATGTGTCTTTTTGAATTATGGTTTTCTCTGGGTATATTCCCAGTAGTGGGATTTCTGAGTCATATGGTAATTCTATTTTTAGTTTTTTAAGGAACCTCCATACTGTTCTCCATAGCGGCTGTATCAATTTACATTCCCGCCAATAAAAATTTTTTTTAAATTAATGGATATACTTAGAAAATAAATGTAAGTACACATGGACATGCATCTGTATCTACTTCTAAACCTATTTATCTTTTTAAATAGGTTCATGTGAACAACTCCAGTTTCCATTCAATACTCTTCTAGCTTTCCTCCTCTACATATCTGAAATCCTTTCTCCAGCAGTGAGAAATTTGGCTCTCAATATATTTAATATATTTGCTTACTTGCTCATTCCTCTTGTATGAACCAAATCTAATCACACACATCTGCCACTTCCTTAGATCTACATTTCCTTGGCCCCACTGCTACTTCCTTGGCCTTGCCACCAACAGGGGGCTTGGTCATATCATTGTCTCCAAAGAAAGTCAAAGGAAGAGAAGGGAAAGAAAAAGAAAAAAAAAGAAAGAAAGAGAAGCAATTCTTTTGTAGAATATAGAATGTTAATACCAAAAGAAGCTGGAAAATCATCTAAAATATGCTCTTCAGATAAAGAAACAGGTTCAGAGAAGTAAAATGATCTGCCCAAAGCCACTCATGGAGAGCTCAGTGTATAAAACAAGTCTCTTGAACGTTTAGAGCTTTTCCCTCAACAAATGACGTGTATACCCTGTTCTCACTTCATCTCATAATTATTAAAATAAAAATGCTTAATTATTATATATTTAGTAAATTAAATAAAATATTGAGGGGAGGGCTTCCCTGGTGGCGCAGTGGTTGAGAGTCCACCTGCCAATGCAGGGGACATGGGTTCATTCCCCGGTCCGGGAAGATCCCACGTGCTGCGGAGCGGCTGGGCCCATGAGCCACGGCCGCTGAGCCTGCGCGTCCGGAGCCTGTGCTCCGCAACGGGAGAGGCCACAACAGTGAAAGACCCGCGTACTGCAAAAAAAAAAAAAAAAAGAAAATATTGAGGGGAGTGAAAATATAGTGTTCTTACTGCAACCACAGAATGTTTCTTCATTGCTGCATTCATATATAGAACTTTACAAATAATTATATTCCATATATTTCTTTCTTATATATTTAGAAAAAAATTAAATTTTTAAATACAAATAGCTAATTTTTAAAAACTAATTTCTTCTAATATGTCACTTGTTAATTTCAACCAGGGTCTATATTCAGAGCTGTAAAACTTAAAATACTGTAAAACATAGTAGACAATGATGTTAGAATTTGGTTAAGACTTATTATGTAAGAACTAATAAAGAATGATAAACCATAATGGAAAAGAATATTAAAAAAAAGAATATACTCAGTGTATAACTGAGTCACTTTGCTGTACAGCAGAGATGGGCACAACACTGTAAATCAACTATAATAAAAAAATAAAATTTTATAAAAGAACTAATAAAGAAATTTGTACTTTGTGATTCAAGCATGTCATTTGCTCTAAAGCTGTACTTTCCAAAAAGAAATATAAAAGCCACATATATAATTTTAACCACATTTTAAAAAATATAAAGGAAGCAGATGAAATTAATTATATATCGACTGCTATAGGTTGAATGTTTGTGTCCCTACAAAATTCACATGTTTAAATTTCATCCTCAGTGTGATGGTATTTATGATGTGGGGCCTTTGGGAGGTGATTAGGTCATGAGGGCAGAATCCTCATGAATGAGATTAGTGCCGTTATAAAAGAGACCCCAGAGAGCTCCCTTGGCCCTTCCACCATGTGAGGACACAGGGTACAGGAACTCAGTTTTCACTGGACATCGAAACTGCTGGCACCTTGATCTTGAACTTCCCAGCCTCCATTACTGTGAGAAATAAATATTTATTGTTTAAATCACCCAGTCGATGGTATTTTTTTTAGCAGCCTGAACAGACTAAGACGTATATATACACATATGTGTATATTAAAATATACGCAAAATATCATATCAATATGGAATCAGTAAAAAATTATTAATGAGCAATTTTACATTTTATTTTATGCTAATAAATCTTCAAAAATCCGGTGTGTATTTTACACTTAAAAACTCAACTGGGTCTAGCCAGATTTCAAGTACTCAATAGTCACTTGTGGCTAGTGCTACCATATTTGCAGTATAGCTCTAAGGAACAAATGAACATTCCTCAAGAAGTTCTAACCTTTCAGAGTATTTGGCACATAAATTTTATAAAACTTTCCAGTATCCATAAAAAGGTAGTTATGCTTTTGTATGTAAACCATAGGATTTATTACTATTTATTTAATAAACCATAGGATCAAATATAACCACAAAGAAGTAATGCTTTTGAAAAAAAAGGAGGTAGAGTTTTCTTCAGACCAAAGGGAGAATTGATGATTGCATACAGTGTCCATTATACTTCATTAATATTCTCATTATTCCAGTCACATCTCCTTACCAATCCCATTTCTACTTTAAGAAATCAGAAGAGGCTCAAAGCATTATAAAACATTATTTTAATGTTTTGGTCTTACATCAGTAGTTGTAATTTCCTGGAGGTGTATGTAATATCAACAAAGTAGTTCAGTACTTCTCATGAGTATTTTTCCTGTTTTCCTCAGTATATCCATGGCCCCATTTACTTTATTCTTTCATTTTTATGCTAGCCTTTTCTTTTACCCTAAAATTCTCTTTCCTAAGAACATCTAAGGACAGGGTCCCAAAATGGTATATTTCTGCAGACGATACTCCAAATCGGTATGCTAATACACAGAAATTACTATCATGGGAGTATTCAGCAAAATGCCAAATATATGACTCATTGTACCAACATCAAAAAGTAGAATAAAAGACAGCTGACATTCTAGTCACTTCCCACCCTAACAACTGCTTATAAAAATTGCAGGAAATGGTAGGTATGTATGCAGCGGCCATTTGTAATGCGTTGTTCAGGAGCAATATTCTTGTCTCAGTAATATTGAGACAAGACCATATTCTTGTCTTTGAGAACTATTTTTCCTAGACCCAGTCCTAGAAGTGGGCAGATACCCAGCTGTTGCCAAGGACCACCTACCCTTTGGCCGTAAGGACTGTTTTAAAGGTAGGCACGTAATCAAGGTACTTTTCTTCTGGAATCATCAGGAAAGATACTTGCTTATTCTGCCACTGCATGTGAGGACAATGTACAGAGGGCTATTTGTATCACTGTCTTCTGGATACAAAGAGATGAGAAAGTCATTTTAAGAAGGAGAAAATGGGGCCAAAACATAAGAAAAAGTGTCACGAGAAAGAGGGGGAAAATTTCCTGGTGGCATTATTTAGGCCACTGGACCCAGACACATATGACAACTAATTTCTAGAAGAAAATATAGGAGAAAAACCTTTGTAATTTTCAGTTAATCAAAGATTTCTTAAATAAAATACCGAAAGTACAATATATAAAAATAATCGATAAATTGGACTTCATCAAAATTGAGAATTTCTGCTATTCGAAAGGGAGTATAAAAAGAATGAAAATGAAAAACAGACAGGGAGAAAGTATTTGCAAATCACATATCTAATAAGAGATTTGTATCCAGAATATATTTTTAAACTATTAAAATTTAATAATGAGAAAACAAAAATTTTTAAAAAAACAGGGCAAAAGATTTGATCATACACTTTACCAAAAAAGATATAAAGATGGCACATAAGCACATAAAAGATGCTAAACATCATTAGGCATTATGGAAATGCAAATTATACCCACAATGAGCTACTATTGCACACATAATAGAATGTCTAAAATTCAAAAGATAGTCCATACAAAATGTTAGCAAGGATGCAGAATTCTCATATATTGCTGGTGGCAATGTGAAATGATACACCATTTTGGCAAACATTCTGAGAGTCTCTTAAAAATTAAACCTACACCTACAAACCATTCTACTCCTAGGTATTTGGTCAAAGTAATGAAAGTATACAGCTGACCCTCCTTAACTGTGGGTTCCTCATCCTCAGATTCAACCAACTGCAGATCAAAACTATTCAAACAAACAAACTAAAACTCCAGATAGTTTGAAAAAGCAAAACTTGAATTTGCTTCAAGCAGGCAACCATTTGTATAGCATTTGCTTTGTATTATTTATTATAAGTAATCTAGAGAAGATTTAAAGTATATGGTAAGGTGTGCATAGGTTCTATGCAAATACCACGCTATTTTATATAAAGGACTTGAACATCTAAGAATTTTGATACCCAAAGGGTGTTCTGGAACTAATCCTCCATGGATAACAAAAGATGACTATATGTACATGAATGTTCACTGTAAACTCATTTGCATAAGTCTCAAGCTAGAAGCAACCCCCAAAATCCATCAACAGGCAAATGGATAAACAATGTACAATC